>NC_049204.1:63902001-63967001 GCF_013347855.1 Anguilla anguilla
CATACTCTTGCCAGTGTGGAGACACAGAAGCATTTTGTGTGGAATTTTTTTTACCCTGACCAAGGCTAAATTTCATTATTGGTTCTTTGCAACTGAAGCACACCTTTTTATGAATACAGATGATCAAAGTACTCTAAATTGATGACAGGGGACACGCTCTTGTGGTGGTTGTCACATGTCTATCAGACAGATTCCAGTTCAGGCAGATTGAAGAGAGGCGCTCACTGGTCTATCTAGTGACTTATGAAGTCCTGCCAGCCCCTGTTCTTGGTGCTCAGCTCTTCAAGCCATATCGTGTGAGTTAACCAGTAGAGACATTATTCAGAAACCGGTGTTGGTTTTTATTGCCACTGTGACATTACTCTGCATTGTGTCTCAATGAAATCGCGAAACACCTCACCTCTGGAAAGGCCAATCGCATGCCTCAGTGACAAAATAAAATGGACGACTGCCATAGTTTTCTCTTTGTAATCTCTGCCAAAAAAAAAGAAGAAGAAGTTTTCCTTTGTAGTTTTAGACAGCTCTTTGACAGGATGACATGGTTCGCCCCAGATGTGATTGGCTTTACTTTAACTCCCCAATTAGGGACTGTAATGTAATTTTAGACTTTGATCTCCCGATGGCAGCTAATTCAATAACATATATCCAGATCAAATTTATTTTCACATGAAATCTGAGATGATTCCAGTCGCTCAAGGGCACAGAAAACCCATCAATGCCTTTGTCTGCTCGCGACTAGATTATTACAATGCCTTACCATCCGACTCCCAAGGTATACCATGGCCGCTCTGAAATTGGTCCAGAATTCTGCAGGAAGAACCTGGGGGAAAAAAAAAAAAAAAAAAAAAAACAAGCAACGAGACTAAATAAAAAGCTAATAAAAAGTCAACTGTCCTGGTCTGTCCTCTCTGACTCCCTCCAAATTCTTGGCAGACTTCAAAATTCTGCTCCTGACACGCAGATCATTAGGTGGGCTGGGTCTGTCGTACCTGAGCTCATTACTTCCCATTATTCCGCGCAATGCTGATACAACCTTCCAGCCCGAAGGCGGCTGGCTGCTGCCTGCTCATCCAAAAAATGTTTAAAAACATTTAAACAGAGGGGGGGGGGTCGGGACTTTGGCTTACCGGGGTCCCGACATCACGAAAATAACTCAGCCAATCATCTTGCGGTACTTTAATCCCGATTTAAGAACCCGTCTCTCTGGGCCTTCGTGATTAAAGCTCTCCACTCCCCCCGTAGTTCGTACCGTAGCTTCGCCGCTATGCTTTAGCCTGCTTCCAGGGCGTCCTGAGTGTTGACTTGGGAGGACTTGACTTTACAGTATTGCAAGTGGCGCATTTACTTCATCAGAAACCTCACCAGCAGATTCACTCGCTTCAGTCTACACCCCAGTTGCCGAACCGACTCCCACTGCGTCTGTGTTCCTCTGTCTCAGCGGGCAGTAATAGCCGGTATGGTAGATTACCTTCATCTTTCACAACAGACAACAAGTTTGTTTTCACTGCGGTCGTATAATCTACCGAAATTTTGGCCAAGTGGATTTTGTCCATTAGGAATTTGGTTCGGACAAAAGCAACCGAGAGTGCCAAAATTGGAAAGTTTTAGCTCGGTAAAGCTTAGTAAAAAAAAAAAATGTTTTCTACAGTTCTTACTCATTACATTTTGTTAACATTGGAACATAATCTCAGCTGTTTTTCGTTTGAAACAGAGCAGCCTCACAGATGATAAATCATTCAAGTCCACCTGTCAAATGCAATTTCAGTTTAAAAAAAATATATATATATTTTGATCGGATGGACAGAAATGTTGAGGAATCCCGCCGAATGAATTTCATCGTTTCTGACTGTTGTCAGGCAAGTTCTGCTGCGTAATTCGTGTTGGTGTGCATTTCAATACAGTCAGTTTAAAATATGTGAATTCTGGGTAACTTTTGTACATGGTGCCTATTGTTATGACTATTATGAGTACTACAATTAGTACTAATTGTAGTGCTAGTGCTACTACCAGTGCCGCTATTACTAGTCTACGTGGGGGAATCGTAAAGCGTAAAGCCCACAAAATGGTTGCTCTAACTGAAGAACAAAAAGAAGCTATATTGTATTTGTATTGTATTAGTAATAGTGTTATGTTATTATGTTTTTCAGAAAGAAAAAATAACACTCCGGTTTGACTCTCTCTTATGAACATGGCCGCAGCTCCGGATTGAGGGGAGCCAGGAGTTTTTTCTGTGAACAGGCGGCACGGAGTCGTCGGTGGGACGTCGTGGACGATTCCGCCGCTTCTGACGATCGACGGTCGCCCGTTCCAGCCATGGGACGCCAGAGAGGAACAGAGGGGTCTGTTCTCGAACAGGCGAAGCCACTCTCCGATCCCGTTACCTTTTTCGGCTATATCTCCTCCAGCGCAATGATAACGAGAGGAAAACTGTTTTCCATTTCTATAGGAAGTGACATCGTCATCCATCTTAAATGACCAGTGAGTGGTCGGAACAGCATTTAAAAAAAAAAAAACTGGCCTAATGCTCCTCATTGGTGCAGGGTGAGTATGCGTCTCACCATTGGCTGCTTAGCACCTGCTTGACAGGTGCCATTCGGTGTCAAGTCCTGTTGAACTTTTCTGCCAAGGGGGCAGCCATGCTCTATTTATTTATTGTTTTCAATAGGCGGGGTTCCCGGAAGGACAGTCAAGGCCACAGCATTGGAGGGATAAATAAAATCATGGCATTTCCAAGGTTTTTTCCGGCTGAAGAAAAAAACAGACAGTTTGTCCTCTACCGATGATAAGTCGAGGAGTTGCCAAAACATCTTTCGAGGGAGTTATTTTAATTACTTCATTAATTTACTGTCACCTGTAAGCTATTTATTTATTTATTTATTTATTTATGTATTTATAACCAAGATCACCCCTTTTCCTGTCCAGGTCTTGGAGGGCCACAGATTGAGGCTTTCGTCTTAAAACCAACCACCTGCTCGGGCTCAAAAACCCAGAGGAGGCCCAATGAAGCGGCTGATTAGACAATTAACTTGACCGTATCAGAAAACCGCTTCAGTGGATCAATGGGCCAATCAGTGCAGAGTAACAACAAAAAACCAGAGCGTCCCGTGGCTCTCCGTGATAAGGGCCGGGGAGCCATGGCATAGATAACGATAGAAAAAAAAATAGCATTTCATTAAACATTTACAAATATAAATAATACACAATTTTCAATCCATGAATTATTTATACTTCTAAAATGGGACAAAATAGATAGCGTTAGAAATACACATAATTTCACAATGACCGTTGTCCTTGGCACTATACATATTTGTTCTGAGGCTAAATCCCTCTTGTGGTGAGTCCCTTCCTATAGTATATCTTTAATATTTACACTGATAGAATTGCAATGTTTCATTATAATCCTATCGTGTATAATTCTATAAATCGGTTTTTCGTGGCAAACCCGCATTTTTTATTAACATCCCTGCACATTTGTTGCCTTTATTAATGTTTTTAATCTGGTATTTATGTGTGAATACATTAAATAACGAATAAAACCATTTACTGGCATCAATACCGCTCGGTCCCTCGCAAATAGGTCATTATTTTGGTTTGAGGGAATGGGAGAAAACATGCTCTCCAGTCGGCATATTGCTCCCTCCCTGCATCTTTCAATAATGAGCATTAATATATTAATGCCTCATTTCAAAGAAAAACCAATAGAAATGGTGGCCAATACTTCAGCATGTGATAGCCCAGTAGGCTCTGTTATGTTGGCTGGCATTAGCGTGGATTGATTTTGATTTTCTTACAGCATAATCTAATACCAGAAGGTATGATGGGAGTGGTGGGAGTGGTTTTTTTTTTTTCTTCCCAAAGGTAGTTTTTTGAAGGGGAAATTTCAGATGCTACCTTGGGAAGAGTAATGTGTTTCTGTCTATGGGAAACCGAGATGTAACACCACCAGCCTTGTAAAATAGAAGTTGTCAGCGTTTCGCTCTGTCAAAAGGTCAAAAAAAAAGTTCCACCCGTACAATGCCGGAGGATGTCCCGGTGGCCAGGGATCGCAGCTTCGCGGCGGAGAGCTGATGTTTGCGCGCAAACAATGTCTCCGCGGTGAAGTACAGCGAGAGAGAGAGATGCCGTTTGCACTTGTTCATTTCCAGCGGCTAAAGAAAAACAGGGGCATGTTTTCATCTCTTCTTGTGGAGAGATCGGTGTTTGAGACGTGTTTTCACAACGAAGCCCTTCCAAAGCGCGGCACTGACAGCATGTTATTCAGCTCTCCTCCACCGTCTAGTGTCCCTCATTGAGCTGTCACACCCAGCTTGGTTTTTTTTTTACCCTGATATTTCGCTTTTTCATCCTCTTTGGAATGCCCAGCTGTATTCATATAAGTCCTATTGTATAGCAACCTGATCCATCATGTAAAACACACACACTCTCCCACGCACCTCCACCCCCCCCCCCCCAACCCTCCCTTTTTCTCCCTCTCGTTTTGAATTTTGAACGCTGCTGCCTCCGCTATTGATTCAGGAGAAGCGCAGGCAAACATGTGTTCTCCGCCGTAGCACAAATCTGTCAGCTGTTGTCACACCGCAGTTGTGTCACAGTCAGGCTCACACAGACGTGAGCTGGAGGAGGACGCGCCTCGCGCGTTGCTTAACAGGCAGACTTGCAGGGACTGACCAGCAGAGATCGCTGATGCACAGTGGGTTTTATATTTTGAAATATTTTCCAAAATCTATGTATAGTCACAGTATATGAAGTCTGGTCAGGGGCCCACCTACAGCACCGTCATGGGGCTGTACAGTCATCACTGGCCTGAGTCAGATAAGATATCGGACCGTGGGGCCCATACACGAGCTGCACTCTCCGAAAAAAGGGTCCTTCGGCTTGTCTCCATCGCTTAACCCATTTCAGTTCTTTCTGGAACCGTCTATGGTAGGTGTGAAAAGTGTGAAAGCTCCCAGACAGAACCATTTTGCCCAAAATGCTTGAACTCAATAGGGTGCCTCTGGGGAGACAAGAGAACAGCCTTTTGGAACCCTTTATAATGTGAGTGCAGGAGGGCACCCAAAAACCCCCTGGCTGCCCCTCTCTGTTCCCTCCGTAGGCCACCTGGGCAGCTTACACAGCCCCTGTCCAGGATGGGCATGTCCCATGCTCCGTGGATGCAGGTAGACCACAGGTACCTAATTGACCTGGGGGGTGGGGGTGGGGGGTGGAGTGGGGGGCACGTTTGCTGGCATACAGTGAGGCGTTTCAATCTGCCAAATGACCCATCCCACTGACACGGCCAATTCGGTGCCCGACTACGAGTTGCCAGCCACGGCTGGCACCGGCGGCTTCTGGACCCGATACCGGACCGTGGGGCCCATCCACACGCCGGGACAGGGTCTTTAACGGGAACGAGCCAGACAGCAGCCCATATCCAACCAGTCATTTGGGTCCAGTTTGGGGGGGGGCGGGGTGGGGGGGGTGCTGCGATTTTTTAACGCGGCAGAATGGGAGAGCCCCGTTGCACTGAGATGCAGCAGCGTGGGACGAAGCCGTTAAATCACACACTGAGCGGATGTTGTGTTATCTTGTAAAAAAAAAAAATCTATTTCATGGTAATGAGCCCAACATTCCAGCGCGTAGATACTGCAGGCCCTGCTGCGGCAGGACGGTGATTAAAGTCCCCCATCAGGACGGCAATGAAAGGACGTGGTGTGTGATATTAGAATCGGGGGAGCTGGATGTCTGTTCACTGAGCAGCTCTTTGCCGTGCAGATCAACATCCCCCCCCACCCCCTTCCCCCCTTACCCCACCTCCATGACCCCCCTCACCACCGCCTACCCCCCCCCCCACCATCCACCACCTCCCCCCCCCACCAACCCCAGATTCTAACAGATAGCCGCCCCCCCCCCCCTCCCCCCGCCCAGTTTTCATAGATCGCTCCCCTTCTCCCGCACTATTATTCAAACGGCCCCCCTGCCCGCTATCCCAGTGGCTCCCTCTGAAGAGCCGCTCAAATCCGGCCGCGGAAGAGCCCGGAAGCAGCAGCCGGGGGCCGGGACTGATCCGTCCTCGGCAAACATTAACCGTCGCGCCATTATCTCCGGGACCCCCCCGGTATTTATTTACACGCCGGGCGGTTTGGGTGGACAGGCGCAGGGTCCATCCGCATCGCGCTGGCCCGAGAGGGTGGGGTTATTTCAGTAGTTAAGGGCCTGCATCCGTCCTTTGCTCAGGTGCACCAAAAGGTTGTGGGCTGCATAGTTAATGTCCAGTTTACATTTTATTTAGATAATCACATTATTCTCCCTGACACCCACTGTGGGCGGGGGGTTAGGGTTAGGAGGGGGGGGGGGGGGTGGGAACCACAGGGGCTTTCATGGTGACGTGTGGCCCCACACACAAGCAGAAAGCGCTCTCTTTCGCAAATTAGACCCCACGCCCCCCCACTCTCCCCTTGACAGATGTAACAGATGTTTCTTTTGCTGGCAAATGGAACACGGAACTGCACTTTCTTGATCAGGCCAAACCCTGGCAGTTATGGTGCATAATAAATATGTTACCCTTACAGATAAAACCTTGTAATATAATATGAGAAAACACACACACACACACTTATAGTATATGTATAGTACATATGCAGGGCAGTCCATAAGTATTTGGACAGTGGCAATTTTTGTCAAGATTTGGTGGGGGGGGGGGGGATGTGTTTGAGTATTTCTGTGAGACTGCCTGAGCTGCAGTATGATGTCATCTGTAAAAAAGTAAGAAAGGGGGTTACTGTACATGAAATATATATCATTGTGTGTGGGTTACATGATGTGTGGCCAAAATCTAGCCAAAGGAGGGGATGTTAAATGATTTGCGGTGAAGGCCATGTTGGAACCTACAGAGTGCTGGGTTCAAATACAGCACTGTTCCACAGTCCTGCATCAAATCCATCTTTTTTTTGACCTTGTAATACATAATGACTTTTAATGGCCACCCAGGGAATACCACAGAGTGTTTCCTATTATTGCACAGAATTCACACACAGTCCCTCCATTTATTATATTTGCCCTCCCCCCCCCCCCCCCCCCCACCCCATCCATGTTATTGCATTTAGGTCCCAAGCATTTTGGTGCCCTGAAGAATAGAAGGTGGTGTACAAAAGTAGCGCTGTAATTTCTACATGGTGAAACCAAAAATAATAAAAATAAACAAATAGAGAGGACATTTCCGTTGTGCTGTCGTAACACGTTTGTGGCCCCTCTCTGTCTGTCTAACGTTACCGTAAGTTTTTTTTCTGTCTTCTAGAATCTGCTTAACTGTTGATTTCCAACGAGGAATTTTTCTTTCATATTGTTTTTCAAAAGCGTGGGTCTCAGTCAAGAAAACCTTCTAAAATAGATTTGGATTTATTTAGATCTTTCCTTTTTCGTCGTTGTTTTGTCATTATTTTGTTGTCGTTGTTTGTTTCCTCTTTGATGCCAAATTGGCATCGTGCTCCGGTCTCACTTTTCTGGAAAATGGCGGGGATTACTTAATGAGGTGTTCCGAAAATAACTGAAGATACTTCGCCACATCAGTTGTCTGTTCCACTTAGGCCAGTGTGAGAACAACCAAGGGATGTTTTTCACATCCCTGACGAAGGATATTTTCGACGGTGATTGCAGTGTTACTCAAATTAACAGACATTCTGTGGTCCGGACCAAAAACCGCATGGTGATAAGTGATCCCACAAGCCACCATGTGACATCACAGGCCGTGAACCACATGTGACTGAAGCCAATCATACGGCATTGTCTCCATTTATACATACAATACACAGTCATAGTTAATGGCAGAGTGGTAGTTAAGCTTTATTTTTGTTTTTCTGGACACGGCAAGGAGAGTTTTATTCTTCTTAAATGCTTGCATTCATTCATGTTTAAAAAAAAAAACAGTTTGAAAGCTCTATAGAGCATTTGATAAACAATATGCTTTGTATAAGGTAGAAACTTCACAGAATAGTGGTGTTGCCACTTTTTATAAAGGTGAATGTGCTGCATTGACCCCTTATTATTTAAAAAAGGGGTCAATGCAGTCAATACAGACATTCAAGAAGTTGTCAGCTGTATAAAATAAGAGGCTGGAGTTTGATTTGATTAATGAAATACAGTTGCTAGACTGTAATACAATGCGCTATATCATCTGTTCATATCACCCATCAGCAAAATGGTATTTTTCAGAGGTGTGTGTGACATAACCGAACGGCATGAGGAATTATTCGTGAATGACCTCACGATGACACGTATTATGTAAAAATAACAGCCCAGAGACTAGCTACGCAAAAGACATTTAGGTCAGTAGCGTCCAACCATTTGTTACGCTGGAGTAATTATAGATTTATCTCCGTGTTTTTTTCTTTTCCTTTTTTTTTTTCTTTTTTTTTTTGTCAGTACGAACGCAAAATTAGTTTGGAGTTTTCTGGTTGTGTGGCAACCGCATCTGATGAGGGAGCAGCACCATGGTGATAAACATATTCAGCTCTGGAGTGCAATGCTGGAGACGGATGCCAGCTTTTGACTAGCCATGCGATACTGTGGAAGACTGTTGGGGGGGGGGGGTTGGGGGGGGGGTGGTGGTTGTCAGAAGTGCCACGCTGGCAGAGGAATATTATCACTGTCTTGCGCGTCTTTGAACAAGGGAGGGAGATTAATCGCGACGAGATACGGAGACCCAGAAGAGAAGGGCTTTAAAAAAGCGAAACAGAAACGTGTGATTAGCAAACACAAGTCACAGAGCGCCGCCAGAGCCTCTGTTGATCTGTTGAGAAACCTCTCGTGTCATGTCTGACATACTCGCTTAATCACCGTTTTATCTCCCCTTACCTGCGAGCCTTTTGTTGTGGATTAGTGTACTTCAACAGATCCATACTGAGGACTTCAAAGACAAAATTCACAGGGTTCACTGCTGCGGCTGGTACTGTAGCAACATTTCTGGTGGAAAAAGGGAGAGTTAAAAAAAACCTAAAAGAGGGGCTGACCCCCCCTCCCCCCTCCCACAAAACACACACACGCACACACTTTATTCAATCCAACAATGCGCTGCAAACTTCAAGCCGTACGGACACACAAGCTCCCTCTGAGACACGTGTGCTGTGCAGGAATTTCTACTGGTGCTGCGGCTATCTCTGCTTCCCAATATCTAGACATTCAATACAAGGCAGACACAAGGTCCCGTAACGCCACAACAACCAAACTGAGGCACGAGGCCCTGTAATCCCTCAGTGGGGCACGCTCTGCGTCGGTGCCTGAGCCCTATAAAGAAGAATGTCGCTATTGATGAAAAACCAAGAAAAAAACAACAACAACAACAAACAACAACGACTACAGCGCCCGCAGTGGCCCACAGAAGAATTCTACGGAGAGAAAGAAGAGAGAGGAGCAGGCGGCCTTTTAGCTCCATCCGAGGACGAACGCCGGAGTCGTCCGCAGCGGAGAACGAAGTCCGTTTCCAGTCGCCGGCGGTCCTCGCAGGATTCGGGTGCCCTGGGCTTGGCCTTAGCCGTCCTTCAGCGTTCGGCGGGACCTAAGTGAACAGGAACGTCCGTACCGCTGAGGGGTGCGGGGCGGGGGGGGGGGGGAGGGTGTTAATTCGAGTTTGTCGGACGTGTTGTAGCAGAACGTGGGGCTCAGTGATCCTGGCAGGTAGCAGGCGAAGGGAACTTGGGTCTGAAGCTAAACACAGCTGCAGGGGGAAGGCCGTTCGCTGCTTCGCTATACGTGATTGGGTACGCCGAAATGTGGCCAATCACCCCAAACCAAAAGTTTTGTACAAATGTCCATTAAGGGAAAGACACGTAGGAAATGGCTTCATAAACGTTCTCTGGAACAACCCGCGGGAAAGTTTTCCCTGTTGCTCATGTTGTTCTTAGGTGTTTCTCAGAAATCGTCTCCACTTTCTGTGCGCATAAGGAGAAAGATCAGATAACGGAGAGACTTGCATGCACGTGCACGTACACACACACACACACACACACACACACACACACACACACACACTGAAGCTCAAGTGGAAATGACTCAGCCAAAAGGAGCCGGGAAGTGAAGGTACTCCGGGGAGAACGCTGATGGAGGAGATTATTATTTTGGATCCGATCTCCTGATGGCAAACAACTAATGAAATTACTGTGAACCCAGGACAAAACAAATTAAGTCTCCTACAATTACACTATATGCTTGAAAACACTTTTGGCAGTGGAATTACTCTATGGAAAAAAAAAAAAAAAAGACCCCACCACAGCAGCCTGCTATGAAAGAAAACCTTCAGCGGCTATTCACAGACCTGAAGGTCACAAGCAACTTTGCCTTCAGGCATTTCAGTATGAAGAAAAAAAAAAAAAACACATTAATAGCCAAAGAGGTCATTTTGATGGAGAACATTCCACACATTCAGGAAATACACTCCCAGCTTCTAAACTTTTAGTATGGTTGAGCTCTGTGGTGGGTCATTTTAACGTGCAATTAAAAGCACCTTTTCTGAACCCAAGTGAAGACGGGAATCCTTTTTTGGAATAATCAAAAAAAAAGCAAGCAGTTTGAAAGTCTTGATGATGGCAGCAACAAGCAATTGAACAGTACGAGCTGAACAGTGAGAACGAAGAGAATCTCACTTTTCTATTTCAGTTAATGTTTAAACTTTCTCATTTGACAATATCAGAAATAAGCAAACGGGGGTTCAGTCTAAGTACCCGTTCTGTTAAGGGTAGAAGAGTATTTTCCCTGGCTTCAAGTCTTTTCAGGTCTGAAGACGGTAAGTATAAATAGCAGCAGCCATCCTGGCATATATTTCAGTTGTTTCCGAAACAAAGCAGAAAGTCTGAATTGTTCGGTGTAGGCACTATCGAACACTGCCTTTCACTGCCAACTGTGCACAAAAACAAACAGGGTGTATTTTTATCATAAAAGACACAGTAATGTGTTTAAAAAATAGCAAAAATAAAACCAAAATAAAAAGAAAAAAAAAGGAAAACAATCCAGAAACAGTCACTAGCTCCAAAATTAGCATTTTATTCAGATTGTTGGGGTCAGAGATGTATAATTTGTATTCTGGTACATAATATCATCCACAAATCTTCAGACAAAAACCTTTCTGGTCTTAAAGCTGATGGGTGATTAGTGCTTCTGGTGGCAGAACACCCCCTTTTTGGTACAAATTCAAACAGTTGTGCTGACAAGACTCCCCCCTTGCTTTCTCGTTCTCTTTTACAAAAAGGCTTTCGTATCTTCTACACGTCAAACGTCATCCAGCCATGTAAATGTAGATTTTCTTTTGTAAATAAATTTTGGAAATACCTTTTTTTTTTATAATGAAAAGATAAAAACATGCAAAAAACTTTAATCTGTAGTCCAAATTATACATATACAATTTCTGAACTTTTTGCACTTTTTCCAGAGACTACGCCAAAAAACATTATGTACACGCATTTTTCTTTACAGTGAAGTAAAAATCAAAAAGTTCCAGAGGATGGCTAAGGCAAACAAAGTGTACATGAATTAGAACAAAATAAAGGTTTTTGTAAAATACTATACCACTCCAGAGAAACAAAACTTATTCCGCTACAAAACGGTGCTTGGTGACTCCCTTTATTTGCAACCAGCTGCATTAAGTTTACATTTTTAGTGAACAAAAGAAGAAGAAAAAATAGAAAGAAAAAAAAAACGATCTAAAAGTCTAGCGAACTGCACATAGCTGTTTTTCAGGTGCTTCTGCCTGCGCAGGCTTACAGAGATACCTTCATCATTTTTCCTTCTGAAATTCACTTAAATTATCTTTTTTTAAATTTTTTATTTTAAGAAACAGCAATATGGTGCAACCAAAAAACAAACAAACAAAAAAAAGTATGGAGAAGCATACCGTATTTTAACATACTTTCTTAATTTTTGAAATCACTCCAAAAGTCAGTACCATTAAAGCCTTGAACATAAAACTAATTATTCAGATCCAAAAATGTACAAAAAGGCACATATAATCCCAGTGCTTCTGTACTGTGAAATTCAAGTGTAACTGAGCGCTCTGAATACCAGCGACCCAAAATGGCGGCAATTTACCAACGTTCCCACTGTGCCGGAATTGGACAGCGGCCCATGGCGAAGCCGTCAACGAGCACAAGCGCTAGCAGGCTACACCATTAGGCCTTGTTATCTCTTGTCGTTTTTTGTCATTGTCGGTGGTGGTGGCGGTGGTGGCGGCGGCGGTTGTTGTTGATCTTGTGGTCGCTGTTTGTTCTCCCCTCTCTCTCTCTCTCTCTCGCTCTTTTGGGGAATACAGTTTTCGTTTCGCTTTTTTATTTTTTCATTTTTAGAAGCTGTCCTTGTCCCATAAAAAAAGTGCCACTCCGCGGGATGTATCTTTCCCCTTCCCCCCTGCGTGACCCGGCCTCCTGCACCCCTCCCCTCGTCAGCCCCCGTCCGTCCCACCCGTCCCCCCCCGTCCCCCCCCCCCCCTCCTCCCCCCGTTAGTCGTCGCTCCCGCCGTACATGTCCGCCAGCTTCCGGAAGCGCGGCCCCCAGTCGTTGAGGTAGTCGTAGTCCTGGTCGCCGCCGCTGCTGGACGAGTTGAGGGAGCTCAGGGAGCCCGCGGTCGAGCCGCTGCCCTCGTAGTCGAACACCAGCAGCGAGTCGTAGGGCGGGGCCGTGGGGTCGTTGTCCGCCGCCTTCAGTCCCTGCGCGGGGAAAAAAAAAAAAAAACGTCAAAGGACGAAAACTTAATAAACAAATAAATAAAAGATTGTCGGAAGAAAAGACGGCTCTGCGGATGGATTCTGACTCTCCTGTATGGACGGTTCCAGCAGGTCATTAAAAAAGAAGACCAGGTTAAAACCTGGTCCTATGGCTGGACCTAACACACCAATGGTGTAACTTCATAACTCGGCCGACCAATGGTGTAACTTCATCACTCAGTCACTCACTCAGTCAGTCACAGACATTCACGTTTGTAGGGTTGGCCCTGCTGTTGCGGATCCAGCCAAAAATGTATTCTTGTTAGGTTTCACCTCAGCTGAAACCTGCTCAACCCATTTTATTTTCTGTCTGTTACTTTACACCAGGCTGGCCGGTGGAGGAGGGGCTCCCCCTCTATAGCTGGGTTTCTCTCGTGAGATTTATTCCCATTGGGGAGTTTTTTCTGAGGGTTTTCTCCCCACTATGAGTTTTTTTTTTTTTTTTTGAGGTTCAGGCCTGGTGTTTGCTCTGTTTTCTCTTTTTTGCTCTGTTTCTTGCCTTGCTTCTCTGTAAAACGTCTTTGTGACAGTTCTCAGTAAAAAGCGCTATATAAATAAAATTGAATTGAATTGAATAAAGCTTTTTGAGTTATTTTTAAGCACACAGACTTTATGGGTGAAATATCGATCTGCCCCCCGCATCCCTCACCCCCAGACAAATACGGTGCGCACAGCAATATTTCTATATCACGAAAAAAGGTAATGATTTTCACACCGTATGTAATCCACCGTTAGAGCACCAGGCAGGAGTAGCTGCTGTGTTTCTGACTGTGCATTTTAACCGCAGATCGATTTTAAAGTGCAGTCTACTGTACATGACTGCAACATATATCCCCGATCTGTGGAAATATGTGGAAGTCCCCACACACCAGCCTCCATACACCCAGAATACAAACAGACAGCCCTGCGACCAAGATGCCTCAACCGCTGAAATACTGGAAATACGCGGCTACCCTACTCTACTCTCTCTTCTTTTTCTTTCCGTCTTTTTTTTTTTCTGTCCTTCCTGTTGCAGTTGCCGTTCTGGCGCAGAGTCCGCAGAAGAGCCCGGCCCGGGGGCGGGGCTTGAGAGAAAAGAGGGAAAGTTCGGCTGACCCCACAGCGAACTCCCCGAGGAGGCCGTGATGCCGAGCGGAGGGTCGCCTGGCGATTGCAAAATGGCGGAGAAACGCACCTACGTCCGGTGCTATAAACAGCAGGAAGTGTGACCCCCCCCCCCCCCGGGGGAAAGACAGAGGGCGCTCGCTCGCTCGCTGGCTGCACACAGCCTGGGGACACCGTGCCGTGGCTGGCCTCTCTCTCTCTTTCTCTCATAAGCCAGCAGCGCGGCTGCAGCCGGACCGGGCGAGTGAGCGAGCGAGACACTTGGGGCGAACGCAGACAGACATCGAGCAGCGCCTCCTACGCTCCTCCCGCCAGCTCATCGCCGCGGCGGCGCGCGGTAAGATTCCGCGCTCTTAATAATTTCGTTCTCGGTGTCGTTCGCGAATGGCGTGACGGGGCCCCCTTTCAGACGGCTATTGATTTTTACGAGGGCGGGGCGGCGCGTGATAGATTTCTGAAGTAAAAGGCAGATTTCAGAAAACGGGGGGGGGGCGGGGGGGGGGCTCAGAGCAATATCGGGGCCTGGGGGCCCGCGCAACAGCGTTTCCAAGGAGACCGTGTCTACGAGCGTTCCGGGTTCACACCACAGGCCTTTGCCCACATACACCTATCCACGGGTGAAGACGGAAAGTGGAATAATAATAATAAGATACAAGAAACGAACAAACAAACGACAAACAAAAAACAAAAATAAAACAACAAGCGCCTTCAAAATAAGAACCGTTTCCGAAGTCATTTATTGAACATCACTTAGATAGTCCGTGCAACCGCTCTGTAATAATTATCAAAATAGAAAAATGTCTCTGTGGTTTGAAATTATTTTCCTGTTGCTAACGCTCATTAAACGCTCGCCTCAGGCAGCAGCGGTAATAGTCTTCGGCCACGATGCAACCGTCAGATCATCCATTACGGCTCAAGCTATCGTCGCTCATTACGGCTCAAGCTATCGTCGCTCCTGTGGTTGACTTTTCCGTCATTAAACGTGGTTCGCGTTTGCTCCACCGGTCACGCAAAAGCTCTGTCTCATGGTCTTTGTTTTAGTTAACTTCGGAGGAAGGGCAAAACAAAGCGCAGCTTCGATCAACGGTGGCGCCGACGTCCGTCAGTGAGCTTAACGCGAAATAAAGGCCTTTGTGATAACAGTGCTACTGTGCCATGTAGCTCCACTGCAGCATAGTCCAGTAACAGACACATTTCTCATTAGATTTAAGAGCACGCAAAGGCTTACTGCGTTCCAGTACGTAGCATAACGACGGGACGTGTGTCACTCAATACAAAGACAAAGCCTAAATAATTCAAAGTTCCTTTTTAAGGGCTCCAAACAGTCGATAAATGGAAGCCAGGAAGAAACTGTAAATGCACCCCAGACACCTTGGAGAAGAAAGAAGATGAGGACAAAACTGTAAATGACTGTGTGTTTTATATGCTGCTACTGCTACTACTACTGCAACTACTACTACTGCTGCTACTGCTACTACTACTACTACTACTACTACTACTACTGATGCTACTACTGCTACTGCTACTATTACTGCCACTGCTGCTGCTACAGAATTCATGTTTGATGTATTGTATTGCCAAAAACAAATTTCATTCAAGCATTGTAGGTGAAATTCAATAGTTCAGTTAAATTGTTCAGGTTCTGTCATTTCGGTAAATGCAATTATGTTCCAATTAAAAACAGTCCAGTGTGTCAAAGTTAATCACTCTCAAATTGCTGTTTGAAAATTAATTCAGAATTGACAATAAGCCCGCATCAACGTATCCAAACAGATTGGATTTCCAAATGTGTGACATTTGAATACATTGCTGTGTTTTCCTTAATTACATGTAGAACAGATAATAATAATAGTTTTTTTTAAATATTCAGAATACATTCCTGAACACGGACCAACTACACGCATTTTACAAAAGTCAACAAGCTTTCTCATACAACATCCCATATATGCTTGCAGTCGCCCCTGTAAAATTCCAGTCAATATGAATGAGCTGAAAAGGTACCCCTTTCCAATGGGGCCTTCCATCGAAAGCCACTCTCATAAAAAAGACAATCAGAGGCTCCTAGGATACCAAGAAATAAACTCCTTTTTGTTTCTTAGCTAGATTTGTCGAAAAAATTAAATAAAGACTACATTGCAGCCAAGTCAGTCATTGGCTCTAGCTTTAAATGTCACTCCTATCACTGATGAAACGAACAATACGTACTGTACGCATAGGTGATTGAAGACGATGATTAATACACTGTACAGTTTACCACGTCTCACCGATAGGAATATAATTTTCAGGTCATAAATGTTCGAGACGTCTTCATTTTATGACTTAAGACATCTCGTGACTACAAACATGTAGGCAGAGTCACAAGCAAGAAGCCCGACTTGGTAAATAAATGCAATAAACTGCGGATATGCAGTCGCATATGGACGGTTAAATCGGAGATAATGCGTAGCTTAAATCATGGATAATTACTTTAAGTTTTCCTGACAAGGATAGTGTTTAATTCATTACCAATTTAATTTAACTGTGTTTCCCCGCTAATCTCATTTGAGCAGAGTTCAGTGTGGCCCTATTTAAGATATTAAATTCCACCCCCCACCCCCCCAACCCCCCCGCCCATGGTTTAGCTAGGAAAGGATATGGGTGAGCAGTGGAAAGAATCCATTGTAGAATGCGTACAAGATGACAAATTAAACATATCAGCTACAAAAAAAAAGAAGAAGCTAATTCACGTTTGTGCTGTTCAGTAGTAGTGTTGCACGGATTATTGATTTAATTTTATGCACCAGCTATTCCCTGTTCTCCTCCTGCTGCTTCCTTCTCCTATACATGTGCTGGTGTGCTTTTTGTTTTTATTCTCTCTCCACCGTTGGGAGAGGGGCCCGGACGGACCGAAAGCCCCCCCGCCCCCCCCCCACGCCCCCCCCCTCGCCCCCCCCCTCGCCGCCGCGTGGGCAGGTTTACCTCGTTGATGAAGTCGCCGATGTCCCCCGGGTGGGGCGCGGCAGACCGGACGGGGTACTGGGGCTCGGGGTGGATGGGCCTCTCGTCCAGGCGGCGGATCCCCACGGGCTTGATGGCGTCCGGCTCCACCGTGTCAGGCTGCTGGAGCTGGCTCAGGTCGTAATCCTGCCGGACAGATGGGAGTCAATCCTGGGCCACCTGGCCACCACAGACGGGGGGTTGGGGGGGGGTTAGGGAGGGGTTAGGGAGGGGGGATGGGCACACGACCTGGCCAACACGGTCACGTGGGCCCGAAAAAAAAAAAAAAAAACGACCGTTTCAGACGAATCGCTCATCTTGCCCCCCCGTCCCTCCGAGCAGATCTGATTCTATAGGCTTTCGAAAGCACTGATAACAGTTACACGCACCGGACTAAATGGATTGCGGAGGAGCACCAGCGCATTTTTTTTTTTTTCCTAAAACAATAACATAAAACGAAACTGCCGCGC
Organism: Anguilla anguilla; assembly: GCF_013347855.1. NCBI lineage: Eukaryota > Metazoa > Chordata > Actinopteri > Anguilliformes > Anguillidae > Anguilla > Anguilla anguilla. Next base: position 63,919,277 of record NC_049204.1, read on the forward strand.
AAAGCGGAGAGAATAAAGGAGTCCTTTGTGTACGAGTAAGTTTGCTCCAATCCTTTTTCGTTTTGTGAAAAAGTCAAAAAGGGACAATTTCATCCGACAATGCAGGGGGGGGGGGGTATTCAGAGCAGGGGCGAAGGTTTTGCAACAGGGGGAGAAACGCCGTCATCGAAAGGGGGCATTGTCTGGCGACGGCAAAGCCCTCTGCGTGCAGCGGTGGGTGCAGGAGAGCTGCTGGAATCCTATTTACATGTCGCAGGCAACCTGCAATTCCTCTGCATGTTCTGTCACATGACAGCTTCAGAGAGACTTGCATGGGTAGCAATGCGCCTCGTCTCTAAATGGTAGGGCTGAACACGGGGGGGGGGGGGGGTGGGGAGGAAGGGGGGGGGGGAGGAAGGGGGGGGGGGTGACAGTGGATTCTAAAAGGAAATATAATCTCAGAACAAAAGAGCTGTTTAGCAGAGGCAGAGAGTCACTGCCATTCATAACAATGTGTGATTTATTGCACTTTTTTTATGAGATCTTTCAAAACAACTTCCACCCCCCCCCCCCCCCCCCCCCACCGTTCCTCCTCCCAAAGCTCCAATTCTCTCACCACCCCCTCCTCCACCCCCACCCCACCATACAGGCAACACAGGCACATGTACACACACACACACACACACACACGCAGATGCTGTTATTCGCTGTGAGTGGAACCGGGTCGTGTGGTTCACACACACACACACACACACACACGTAGACGCTGTTATTCGCTGTGTGTAACCGGGTCGTGTGGTTCACACACACACACACACACACACACACACGCAGACGCTGTTATTCGCTGTGAGTGTAACCGGGTCGTGTGGTTCACACACACACACACACACACACACACACACACACACACACACACAGACGCTGTTATTCGCTGTGTGTAACCGGGTCGTGTGGTTCACACACACACACACACACACACACACAGAGCCGTGAAGGCTTGCAGACTCCCAGAGCATCCAGGGCTGGACCCACAGACGCACAGGAGGTCCCTGCCTGGAGAGAGGCAAATGTTTTCCAGCTCAAGTGGCTCATTCAGACCAAGCTGCAGTCAATCGGGGCATGTCGGGGTGGGGGGGGGGCTTTAGTGCTTCACAACTCTTGAGGAAAGTATTCCCGAAAATGTAGCCCCCTCACCCAATTTACTTTTTAAAAATGTATCTATTTTTTTTTTACTAAAAAGATGATTAATTTACAAATAAATTCAGTCTGACAACTTTTTCCATTAGTTCGAGGAACACATTTCAGAATTTGTTCCTCCGCCCCCCCCCACGCTCCCCAATTTTCTATTATCTTTCAGTGGTTTACATAACAAAAGAGTCCAGCAGGCACATCCATATTTTCTTTCCTTGTGCAATGTCAGGAGCGCCATCCCCCCCCCCCCCCCACCCACCGCCCCCACCCACCCCCCACGCCCCCCAACCTCCCTCCCAATTCTATTCCTCAATTATCTTTTGTTCGTTTACACGACTGTCGGATTCATGTCAGTGCGCGAGAATGGAAAATATGAACATGTCACTCGAATTAATTACTCAAAGATAAGGAAGGAGCGCTCTGCCCAGGGTGGGGGGGGGGGGGGGCGACGGATCCGACCAGACGAGGGGCCTTTGCATAAACTGACCCCGTCGCCGAGCCGATTGCAAATGAAACACTTTCCAATTTATGCAAACCGCACGGTCACCCGAGCAGAGGGAGAGAGCAGCGCTGCCGGGGTCAATCCGAGTCTACAGGGCCCCCAGTGCAGATTTCCATATTAACTGATTCTCCCCTCCCTTTGTATTGATATTTGCAATGCTCAACCCCCTTTCACCTGCCGAGTACATACAGAGGCTGGACCTGCCTAACCAACAACTATCACCAAGGCCAGCCCACTGAGAGAGAGAGAGAGAGGGGAAAGGAAATACACATCTACACAAATAATAAATCTCAAGCAATATAATATCATATATCACTCCCTGACTGTGGATAATGAATTGGGTCTTTTTTTTTTTGGCTGGGGACGGCTGGGCGTCGGTTAGTATCACCATACAGCGATATCCCCAGCATGGCCATTATGCAGCTTTAGTTTTAACATTGAGGTTATGGCCTCAATATAAATACTGATATAAAAAAATGAAGAAAAGTAAATTCTGGGGGGGGGGGGGAGGGGGGGAAGGGGGGGGGTGTGGGGGGGGCAGCAGCGGAAATGAATGGCAGGGCAGCGCGGTGGACAGTCAGGCGATAGTAATCCCGGTCCCAGTGAGGAGAGCGATAAGGCCCTGCGAGGGGGTCCATCACACAGTCTATATGACTCAGCGGGGCTCGTTCCCGCGGGCTCGCACGCTGACTCAAAGACCCGGGACCCCAGGCACGCCAATTTCCTGGAACAGCGCAAAAACACCACCCGTCCCGAAATGAAGGAACGCCCCCCCCCCCCCCCCCCCCCCCCCCCACGCCCCCCCCCCGCCGCGGTAAATCTTCCTGGCGGCGTCGACGGCTGTTGATGATAAACGGCTATCGTGGGACTCTCGTGGCTCGGTTTTTAAATCACCATGGTGGGAACGTTTCCCCCCCCCACCCCCCCTCCCAGGCAGAGAGGCAATAACCGGTCGGCTTCGTCCCTGCCGTGCGGTGTGCTAGAAAACTAACCACGCCCCCCCCCCCCCACCCCCCCCGCTTGGTTTTCATCCCCGCTCGTGCTCCGCGAAACGTCCGTCTAAATCACAACGTAATTGGTAAACGGCAACATTTGGATTGCATTAGCGGCGCAATTAGCAACATCACGGGCTAATTTGAGCGCCGTAAAGAGGAATGGGCCCGGCCTGGTGCGGCGGCAAGCGCTCCATCAACGCTCGGCCGCCCCTGGCAAGAAAAGTCCATTTGCAATATTGCGCTGCCTCGCTTTGTCGAACGATTCGCCGATATTAACTCCCGAGAAAATAGAGGGCCGCTTGATTAGAGGGAATCCGGCAGGGCATGCTGGGATTGGGCGGGGGGGGGGGGGGGGGGTCTTCCTCTCCGTACCTGGTCCTCCTCGCCGCCCCCCTCCTCGTCGTACTTGAGGATGTTGTCGCGCACGTCGTCCTCGGGGTCGATGAGCAGCTGCTTGGCCTGCCGCTCCTTATCCCTCCGCTTCATCCACACCACGAACAGCAGCACCAGGACTGGAGAGAGAGAGAGAGAGAGAGGGAGGGGGAGGGAGGGGAGAGAGAGGGAGAGCAATGAAAGCAAAGAGAGGGAGAGAATAGAGCAATGGTGAAAGACAGAGGGATGAAAGCAGAGAGAGAGAGGGAGAGAAATAGTGAAAGAGAGAGAGGGATGAAAGCAGAGACAGGAAGAAGGGAGAGGGTGGTGATGAGAAAGAGGATGAGGATGAAAGAAGAGAGGGAGAAGGGAGGGAGAGAGAGATGAGGGAAAGGAAATCGAAAACAGACAGATAACACACATTAGTGCAGGAAACGCGCGCGGTTTTCATGCTAACGTTTTTTTTTTTTTTTTTTTTTTAACGAGAGCACCCGGCCGTTGAAGCTGGACGCGCTTCCCCCGCGCCGCTCTTACTCAGGAGGATGATGATGCAGAGCAGGATGGCGATGATGGCGCCGGTGCCCAGCCCGGCAGCGACGATGCGCTCCACGTCGGCGCAGTCGCCGCTGCGGTCGCACTGGCACACCTTCACGCGCAGGTAGGACGTGTTGGACAGCGGCGGGTTTCCCGAGTCCGTGATCACCACGGGGACCTCGTACACGCCGCTCTCCAGGAAGCCGATCCTCAGCGCCAGCTGGGCGTGGTCGCCTGTGGAGAGACGAGCAGAGAGCACTAGATAACACTAGATCGAGTATTGCTAACCTGAGCCTTAGTAGGTTCAAGTCTAAGATGGGCAGGGTCTCTTTTTTGATACTCTGGAGTCTTGGAGTGGAATAAATTGCCACTTTCAATTAAAATCAACAGTAACCCCTTCACCTTCAAAACAATGATCAAAGGAAAGCTGCTGGAAAATATCCTCCATATAAGTGGCTGGCTTACTATTTGTATTTATAGGCTCACATTTTGTTTATATAGCACTGTGCATTAAAATGGGCGTACATTTTATGCGATGTGAATAGGAGTTATAGTATGATTATGTATTTTAGACTGTGGTGAGAATCTTTGTATGTCGCGTTGTTCTTTTGAAGCCTGATATTATCTTGCTATGGCTGACGGAACATCAAGGACCACGATGGAAATAAGTCCAGGACGTTTTTCGTGTTATCCTTGACAGTTTCTTCACATGCAAGTCTTTTGATAGATGTGTTTTAATTTTGTCAAATAAACTAAACGAAACTAAACGGATCGAGCGCCTCGATTACACGTCAATACGGCCATCGACCGTGCAGGGCAAGGGAGATCTCGGCCCCTGCGGAGGACTGCAGTCATGTGACCAGTGATGATGTCACTCCTGGTAATTAATGGCCATTCAATGCGAAAAGGCAGCACTATAAACTGCTATTTAATGACAACACTGAGGGATATATTACGCACTTAATGGGTACTTCATTCTTGAAACAGCATAACCGCAAATAGCATAACCACCAAATTAAAATTAGATCAATTCCAACGGCTATTAGAAAGGCATGCGATTTAAGCAATCAGGTGACCACCATTCACCTCTGTCCAAGCACAAGCTGTTCCATTATTCTTTTCCCTCTCCTTCAGTACTATTTTATCCCTTCATAAAACTAAGATCACTTTTAAACATCAATCCATTAACATAATCAATTCTCAGTTGCATCTGTGTATAGACCAAATAAACAAATAATTTTTAACTGCTGGACTCATGGGTATGACTCATTAATATATGCAAATCGCTAAATCTGTCTTAATCCTTCCAAACGTCCCCCCCCCCCCCCTTTCCCTCTGTGCAGTGCAGAGATTGGAAACCCCGATTCATAAAGTAAAAGTCATCCCTGGTATTTTGTACGCAATCATAAATTCTTCAGCCAAGGGGGAAGGGGGCGGGGGGGGGGGAGGGGGGCTGAAACCGATCAGTGTAATCAGATGGCTTAGGTCATGGGCTAGAACAAACACACGGGGTGGACTTTTACTGTTCCTGAGCCCTGGACCCCCTGCACGGGGCGAGGCGAGGTGGGACAGGGGCGAGGCGGGGCGGGGCAGGGCGGGACGAGGCGCGACGGGGGGGTGAAGCAGGACGGGGCAGGACGGGGAGAGGTGCAACGGGACAGGACGTGGCAGGACGGGGCAAGGTGGGGCATGACGGGGCGCGACGGGGGGGGGGGGGGCGGGGCAGGACGGGGCGGGGCGGGACAAGGCAGGGCGGGGTGCGACGGGACGGGGCGGGGGACGGCGGCACGGTGGACGTACTGCTGATGCGCGTGAGCGTCCAGTTCTTGCGGACGGCGGGCAGCAGCTCGAAGGCGAAGGGCCCGGCGTTGCGGCTGAGGTCGCGGTCCTCGGCCGTGATGTTGATGGCGTTGGGCTCGGGCTTCTCGCACATCTCCGCCTCCTGCGGCTGGATGTGTGGCGCGTTGTCGTTGATGTCCATCAGGTAGATCTGCAGCGTGCCCGTCCCGCTGGCCGGGGGGACACCTGCGGGGGGGGAGGGGGGGAGGGGGAGAGGGATGGAGGGAGGGCGGTTAGTGCACTGCTCGTGGCTGAAGGAGGAGGGGGGAGGGGGGGTGGAAATCGCGGTGAGCAGCTCTGGGAGTCGGCTGTCGGCTTAGCGTGGAGGGAGGGGCACAGCACAGCGGCTCGTCCCCTTTGCGTCACGCGCTTCACGAATCGGGCCTCCTCGCTAAGCGTGCGCTGCTTAAAATGTAAAAATGTAAAAACGGTAAAACTGTAGCACACAGAGAGAGAGAGAGAGAGAGAGAGAGTGAGAGAGGTTCTTAATTAGCCGTCAGTGTGCTGCTGCTTCCACTGAGAGCCACCTGTACTGAGCTTTCAGCAAGAAAAAAAAAAACACCGGAAAAATCGATTTAATTCGCTCCTGTTCTGTGTATACGCCACACCTAAAAATATGCTGCACGAGAAAAACAAAAAACAAAAAACGAATAAATAAAGAGAGAAATAAACGGATCATTGGGCGTTCGTGGCGAATCCAAATCGAATAACGCTCTGATGGGAGCGACTGGGCAGACGGAAGCGAAGGTGTGTGTGTGCCGTCGTGGCGGAGCTACACACCGGGAATATTACAACGCCTTGGTTACGCTGCCTGACAACATGCAGCCGGGCCTCTACGTGCGCACCAGACGCGCCCGCGACTCAAACGAGCTGAAGCTCGGAGCAGCTGGTCATCCCGTTCTCACTTGTTAACGACGTCAAACACTCCGTATCTCGAGATATTTAACCTACGGTTTTTGGCTCGTACGTAACGAACGCAACCAGGCGAAGCCCTCATAAATGGTAAATGGACTGCATTTATATAGCGCTTTTATCCAAAGCGCTTTACAATTGATGCCTCTCATTCGCCAGAGCAGTTAGGGGTTAGGTGTCTTGCTCAGGGACACTTCGACATGCCCAGGGCGGGGTTTGAACCGGCAACCCTCCGACTGCCAGACAATCGGTCTTACCTCCTGAGCTATGTCGCCCCCATTAATTATCATAAGATAATTATTCTGGTACAGGGGGGAAAAAAAAAGATACAAGAGCACAAAAAACATGTTTCCCATAAATACCGAACACAGTGCTGTAGTGCTGGCTTTGTCCCATTGCGGGTTTTTTGTTGTAGGAAGTTTGAGAAGGGGCACGCGTACCGTTGTCGGCGGCCAGGAACGTGACGTTGTACATGTCGTCCTTCACGTACGGCGACTCTCGGTCCAGCACGGCGATGGTCGTGATTCGCCCGTTCACCGGGTCAATCTTCAGCCAGTTTGCAGGATCGTGAAGCTTCGAGTATCTGAACATGATCACACACACACACACACACACACACACACACACACACACACAGACACACACAGGAAACAAAGCAAACGGAGAGAACCTCATTTAGTGTCACAAAGTCCCACATATACCCTCCAGTCCTCTCATTGACAAGACGCTCTTGGACTGAACCTGGGCAGAAAGTAAGAAGTCGTTTCAATACTGGGAAAAATAAATAAATAAATAAATCACTGACCTGCCAGCAGGTTTTAATAATTACTGCACTGTAAGAGGATCCTTGTCAAAATAAAAAATGAATGCATATTTCACTCGTAACGATCTATACTGTTGTGTAACTCTTCCCCTCTCATATAACAATCTGAGAAGCTGCCCAGGCAGCATGCGGTCCAAAAAAAAAAAAAAGTTTGTCTTAACAAGCATTTTTGTCTAATTTGGCTTAAAAAACAAAACAATACATACAAAAAAACACATTACAAATAAGATTAAGTCAAAATATAAGACTAAAATACTTGTTGAGAGTGACCTAATGTTTGGTTTTTGCACTGTATCTTCATGTTTGTAGCACTGAAATTTCCATCTCCTTTCCATTGAAGACAATACATTCCAAACTTCATTGCATTATAAGCATGGCCAATGGAAAGACCTGGCCAATGGATTTCCTGTTCTTTTACTTGCCACATAGCAGAGGAGGCACTTCTGCTACCACCAAGAACCGCCTGCCACTAAGAAGCACAGTAAGGAAGGACAGCAGGGATGCAGGAGCTCACCATCTGGACAGTCTGCAGCAGTGGTAACCAACCCTGTTCCTGGAGAGCGACCACCCTCTAGGTGTTCATTTCAACACTAATTTGGCACAGCCTGACTCTACTGATTAGCAGCTCCAGAAAGATCTCTCGCTGTTGAATGAGGTGTGCTTTATAAGGGTTGGAGTGAAAACCTGCAGGACGGTAGATCCCTAGCTGGTGAGTGAGGTGTGCTGTGTTAAGGTCGGAGTGAAAACCTACAGGACGGTAGATCTCTAGCTGTTGAGTGAGGTGTGCTGTGTTAGGGTCGGAGTGAAAACCTGCAGGACGGTAGATCTCTAGCTGTTGAGTGAGGTGTGCTGTGTTAGGGTCGGAGTGAAAACCTGCAGGACGGTAGGTCTCTAGCTGGTGAGTGAGGTGTGCTGTGTTAGAGCTGGAGTGAAGCCCTACAGGACAGTAGATCTCTAGCTGGTGAATGAGGTGTGCTGTGTTAGGGTCGGAGTGAAAACCTGCAGGACGGTAGATCTCTAGCTGTTGAGTGAGGTGTGCTTTATAAGGGTTGGAGTGAAAACCCACAGGACGGTAGATCTCTAGCTGGTGAATGAGGTGTGCTGTGTCAGGGTCGGAGTGAAAACCTGCAGGACGGTAGATCTCTAGCTGGTGAATGAGGTGTGCTGTGTTAGAGCTGGAGTGAAAACCTACAGGGCGGTAGATCTCTAGCTGGTGAATGAGGTGTGCTGTGTTAGGGTTGGAGTGAAAACCTACAGGATGGCGGATCTCTAGCTGTTGAGTGAGGTGTGCTGTGTTAGGGCCGGAGTGAAAACCTGCAGGACGGCGGATCTCTAGCTGTTGAGTGAGGTGTGCTGTGTTAAGGGTTGGAGTGAAAAAAACTACATGACGGTGGATCGCCAGGGACAGGGTTGCCAACCACTGGTCCGTAGAAACTGTGCCTACACTTTTGTCCACAGTCCACCGCCTGCAGGATCTGGAGGTCCCTCCAGAGTGAGCTGAGCGCACCTGATTGTCTGTTGCATGAAGCGGTCGGGGTCCTGGGCGGTGTAGGCCATCAGGACGGTTTGCGGCGACAACCCCTCCTCCGTCCGCAGGGTTTTCGGGTTGGGGTGGAACTCGGGGCTCTCGTTCACGTCGACGACCCTAATGGAGACCGTCGCCGTCGACTGACGGGGGAGGTGGATCCCCCTGGCCAGGGGCACCTCGTTTTCCGCCACCACCGTCAGCTCGAACGTCCGGCTCGTCTCGTAGTCGATAGGCTGCGAGACGAGGACAGGAGGAACAATATGACGCCTCGTGAGGGGAACAGATCGCTCAATGGCGCCGGGTTAGAGCCGTCTACCAGTGCTGGTCTCAGGAATACTACAGTGGAATAATATGACCAAGAAGGCACAAAAAGGCCAATTTAAACACAGTAAGTATAATGTTATCCTAGCAAACAACTGTCTCCCTCTACGGCACATGCAATTCGTTCAGTGTAAAAAAACGAAAACAAACGAAAAGCAAATAAAAAATAATCTCTTCTCAAATCCGTGCATGTGAACTGCCTTATTATATGTTATGAGATAACATCATAAAAAAAGGCTTGTGTTTCTTTAAGAAACAGTGCGGGGGAAAGAAAACAGGTAACTCAAGACACCGCGGGTAACTCAAGACGCCGCAGTCTGTGGGAAAGGAGCCCCCGTGCCTCACCTTGACAACGGTAACCAGGCCCTCGTTAGTGGTGGGGTCGGTCGGGACGCTGAACAGGCCCAAGGCGTCCCCTCCAGTGATCTTGTACACCGCGTTCCACGCCGGCCGGTTGGGCTGGTCCTTATCCGTCACCGTCAGGTTGGCCACGATGACGTTTACCCTGTTCTCTGCCACCTCCCCATAGAACTGCATTAATGCAAGATAGAGAGGAGAGACGTGTTTTTAAAAAAACGCCAGACACACATACACACACACACACACACACGTATGCACGCACGCACATGAGCACATACACGCCTGCAAATGTGCACACACATATGCACGCATGCAGGCACGTACACACACATGCACACTCACACACACGTGCATGCGCGCGCGCACACACACACACACACACGCGCACACACACAATTACACAAACCATGACAGCTATAAAGATAGCCCAGCTGAATATTCCCTCCCATTGAAACCCTTTGCTACAGCTCCCCGACAGCCCATTACGACTCAAGTAATGGCATTTTTAAAATAGCAGAGAGTTATTTCGGTTTGGCTTAGGACCTCGAGCCATGGCAACGGGCGGGGCCGAGCGGCGCCGTGAACGAGCGCGACGGTGCAGGTGTGTGTAATGTGCCGCCCGTGACCCCGTGACCCTGTGACCCCGTGACCAACGCACTGCGTGCTGGCGTGACACCCCTGGGAGGGAGATGTGCCAGTTCTGGGTGTGCACTGTCGTTTGCCACATGGAGAGAGAAAGAGAGAGAGAGCGAGAGAGAGGGAGAGAGCGCACCCACGCCAACACGAAAACAAACAAACAAACACCGTCGCCCTCTCCTCTCACAGGGTCCGGCCAAAAACAACAAACTAAAACAACAAGGGCGAAAGAAAGCAAAATGGAGTGACAGCTTTTCGGCTCGCTGCTCGTAGCCGGCCAAGTTTTCAGTTGGCAGCCACACTGGTTTTCGGCGGCCATTTTCTTCCTCTTCGTCTTCCGAGTGCTCGGACAGACGAAGCTCAAAACAGACGCTCTCTCTCTCTCTCTCTCTCTCTCTGTGTACGGTCTCGGCCCCCGAACTGCGGGGAGGAACACACCTTCAAGCCCTTGGGCTGATTGGTTAACGTGACCCAGGAGCGCGTGCTCCCTGCCCCTGACACGCCCCTTCAGCAGCATCTCTTTAGCGTACAGAAAGCACCAAAACGTCTTTAATTAGGAGAGCCACCAGCTACTATAATGACAGCTTTCATTCATCCGACTTGGATTTGTACAAATATGAGCAGCTTTCCCAAGTGGCGAGATTCTCGCCGATTCTCTCGCCGAGTGCCCTGGAGCGTCATTAATATAAATAAATAAATCCAGTCCCCCGGAAGGCGGTACTCACGGTGTCGGCGGTGAACTCCGGAGGGTTGTCGTTGATGTCTGTGATTCTGATGACGGCGGTCGCCGTGTTGGAGAGCCCGTACGTGGGATTTCCCTCCATGTCTGTGGCCTGAATGATCAATGTGTACTGCTGCACTTTCTGGAGGGAAAAAAAACAAGGGGGGGGGGGACAAGTCTGCATTAACAGAATACTCCTCAGTACCGAAAACACGAAGTCCCTTGTCCGCTCGCCCAACCGCCCGCCCGCCCGCCCGCCCGCCCGCCCGCCCGCCCATGTGCAAAGGATCGCCCCTCTGAAATCGTGTGACAGGGACGTTACCGCTAAAAAAAAGGAAAAAAAATCTGAACAGTTGAGCTTAATAACACCTCAGCTCCCTGCCTCCTGGCTGTTAGAGCTCTTTGACCCAGCGCTCTGTCGCGTTGGGTCACTCGCAGACAGACGGACGAGCTCCCCCCGTCAGCCGCCAGTCCACACCACCAGGGGAACAGACTGCGTGAGAGGGTCACGCTTCTTAATATCCTGGGACCCACAGAGAGGCCGGTGTCTTTTACACACGCCTCCTTTTTAGCTAAAAAAAAAAAGGTCATTTCACTACCAGTCGCTGGATAATGGGAAGCAGACAAATTTCTGTCAACCCCCCACCCCCCTTCCCCACGTTCCCCCCACCCCCAGCTGGATGAAGCAACAAAACAGCGGGGGTGGCCTAATTATCAGAACCGTAGTCCATCATGCACATTGGATTGGACGTCATTGGATCACCCCCACTGATCATCCATTTTCAAGGGGGGCGGGGGGGGGGGGTGATCTGAGGCCGAAAATAAAACAAATTAATAAAGTAACATTGGATACTGAACTGATGTTCTCTGACACCAGTTCGAAGGAAAATAAATAAGATCTAATCGAGCAATGTCCATCCCTATTCTCTGATTGGGTGGAATAATGAAAACACACCATTCACTCCCTGACAGATCACATTCAAAACTGATTTCCACAGAATAACTCAAACCTTTGATTAATTTCACTGTCAGTTCGGGGAAAGGGGGGGGGGGGGAGGGTGGAAGTGAGAAACGATAAATAAATCTTAAAAGAGAACTTTTGTTATTTCACGCCAGCATAAATAGACTTGAGTAAAAAAAAAAAAAAAACAAAAAAAAACCAAACCTCCTATGCCACCTCCACTCTTTGCCACCGACTGATTCCACTGGGAGGAATCACCGAAGCGCTGCAGATTCACTCAGGGCTGGAATGCTATGTTAAAAAACGTCGTTTCCCCCCCCCCCCCCCCCCCTTTCATCCCCCGCTGACGGCCGGCTGCCTCACCTCTCTGTCCAGGCCGGCGGCCACGGTGATGATGCCGCCGGTCTTGTTGTTGATGGTGAACATGTTGGACGTGGGGCTCTCGGGAGACTGGGACAGGATCTTGTACCGCAGGATTCCGTTGGCGGTGCCCGGGTCGTCCTTGTCCAGCGACGTGACGGTCATCACAAACGTTCCTGAGGGCGGCGGAAGGCACACGGGCACACACACACACACACACACACACACACACACACGCACGCGCACGTACACACACATTACATTACATTACATTGCATTACAGGCATTTAGCAGACGCTCTTATCCAGAGCGACTTACACAACTTTTTACACAGCATTTTACATTGTATCCATTTATACAGCTGGATATATATACTGAAGCAATGCAGGTTAAGTACCTTGCTCAAGGGTACAACGGCAGTGTCCTTACCCGGGAATCGAACCTGCGACCTTGCGGTTACAAGCCCAGTTCCTTACCCACTGTGCTACACTCCGTCCACACACACACGCACGCACGCACGTACACATGCACACACGCACACACACACACACACACACGCACGCACGTACACACAGACACGGTACGTTTAAAGATGACACGTTCTAACAGGGGTTAAACACTTCACTAAACAGCTGGATTCCCTGCCCGTTGCTCAGGGAGATTATGTTGATTTTGTCTATTAATCGGTAACCGCGGGAGACGGGCCAAGGCGACTCCCATCAATTTAATTGACAAAGAGGAGACTGGCGGCACTTCTTCATTGGTTCCCCCACCATATGGCGGTAAACCCAGTCGATACGAGACAAATGGAAACCAATATTACGTGATACATTATTCAAGTGACATTTAAAGGTCATCAATTAACGCGCCGAGAAGAGACTCCCTCTTCTTCTTCTTCTTCTTCGTTTTTTTTTTTTTTTTTTTCTCACCTGGCTTCGATCCCTCCGCAACGCTGCCGTTCCAGGTCTGGTGGATGAACTCGGGCCGGTTGTCGTTCATGTCGATCACGTTGACCACGATGTCGATGGGGTTCTCCACCTGGTTTCCGTTCAGGTCCACCGCGTGTGCCCTGAGCTGGAGGAGAAGAAGACGACGCCGCCGGGACGTTACCCCAAAAACTCAAAAGGAAGCAGCGAGGACACTTTGATCTGCCGCTGAATATCAGGTTTTTTTTTTTTGACGGCAATTAGCCACTCACAACACACACACGCACACATGAGCGCATACACGCACACACACACGCACATGCGAGCACACATACACAGACACATGCACACAGTCACGCACAGATATTCCCACACACTCAAACACATACACACACACACACGCACACACAAACAGAAAAACACAAGCACACACACACACACAACAAACAAACAAACAAACAAGCACACACATACACAGAGTCTCTCTCACACACACATACACACACACACGCACACACACACACGCACACACAGACAGAAAAACACAAAAACACACACACACACACACACACAACAAACAAACAAACAAGCACACACATACACAGAGTCTCTCTCACACACACATACACACACACACACGCACACACAGACAGAAAAACACAAGCACACACACACACACACACACACACACAACAAACAAACAAACAAGCACACACATACACAGAGTCTCTCTCTCATACACACACATACACACACACACACACACACACACACATACACAGAGTCTCTCTCTCTCACACGCACACACACACACGCACACACGGCGTTGGCAGGTCCCACCGCGGCAGGCTGCTCCCTCCACTCACGTGGAAGTTGGATATCTGCTCTCGGTCCAGCGGCTTAGTCACAGACAGCTGTCCCGAAATTGGATTAATGATGAAGATGCCGGTCGGGGGCTGGTCTGCGCCGGGTCCCGTGACACTGTACCGTAGGAGGCGGTTCTTGTCGCGGTCCGACCTGATCTAATAACAGAGGGGACACAACAGAGGAGCCGTTTAAAAAAAGAAAAAAGAAACGGTATTCGCCTGGCTACACGAACACCAGAACACGCACCGTTCAAACACAGCGATCAGAACGCAATAGCAAACAGCAGACGGAGGAAGGCTAATAATAAAAGAAGGATCTAGAAACCAGCCCGTCAGTCGTTTAATTACTCACTTACTCACGACGCGTTAGGAAGACCCTCTCTCTCGCCGTCTCAGCGGACGGCTCAGCTTTCATATGAGAGGGGGATCCCTCCCTCCGAGGGGTCAGTTGTGTTTTCTCTGCACTCCTCCTCCTCCTCCTCCTCCTCCTCCTCCTCGCTACGCTAATCTGGGCCCTGCTATCGCTGGGGCCTCTTCCAGTCAGCGCACGCCGTCATTATCTCTCTCCAAAGCCTCCCGCTAAAGGCGCCGTCGCCTGCGCGGCTCGGCGGATTAAGCACTACGCGGCTACAGACGCCGTACTGTACGCCGTACTGTACTGTGCTTGTGCGTCTGTACTGCACAGGAAAAAGCTTTTAATGAGAAGTTATCTTCCCGGTGGCCCGCTGGCTGAGTGACTGCTGACCGGGGTGTCCCCCCTGGGAGGGAGGTAGGTGAGGAGTTTTGGGGGGGGGGGGGGTTCAGTTAGGGCATGTCGGCCCGGCCTGTCCATGACTCGGCAAAGAAAGCGTCAGAGGCACTGGGTGGGTGGAGGGGGGAGGGAGGGAGGGAGGGAGGGGGGGAGAGGGCTGTGTGCGTGGCGGATGCCATCCTTACCCAGACCAGCTCCTGGGGGAACGGGCGGGCGGTGGGTGGGGGGGGGGGGGTTTGGGCAGGGGCGGAGGGGGCTGTGTGCGTGGCGAACGCCATCCTTACCCGGACCAGCTCCTGGGGGAAGGGGCCGCGGGAGTTCTCGGGCACGTTGATGGCGGGGATGACCCAGTCTCTCCTGATGCGCTTCAGCAGGGCGCCGCCATCTCTGCGCCGCGGCGGGAACTGGATCTCCTGCACCTGCTGGGGCTCGCCAGAGTCCTGACCCTGCAACAACATTCACATTTAGCTTAGATCTCTCTCTCTCTCTCTCTCTCTCTCTTTCTCTATCTCTCATTCTCTCTCTTTGTCTATCTCTCTCTTTCTCTCTCTATCTCTCAATATCACTCTCATTCTCTATCTCTCTCTCATGTTCTCTAATGCTCTCTCTCTTTCTGTCTATCTCTCACTCTCTATCTCTCTCTATCTATCTCATACTCTCGCTACCTCTCTCTATCTCTCGTTCTCTCTATCTCTATCTCATGTTCTCTAACGCTCTCTCGGTCTTGTTCTCACACGCACACATACACACACACACACACGTGTACACACAGACACACACACACACACACGCACACACAGGGAGGTAAATATAGCCACAAACGGCGTCTCATTACGAGGTGTTTTTCATCCATCACCAGCGCTCTGTTCATCAGCTGGCTTCTTCCAGTGGCCCCGCCCGCCAGGGCGAATCATAATCACTCTTCTCCGCCTCCCCGGTCGCGCACGGGACAGAAAGGACGACGCAGACAAATATGCGCGCTAACGCAATCCAGAGCAGGGAGTCTTTCCACGGCTGCTACTCATCGCGCGTACTCCACGGCTGCTACTCACTGCGCGTACTCCACGGCTGCTACTCATCGCTCATACTCCACGGCTGCTACTCATCGCTCGTACTCCACCGCTGTTACTCATCACTCATACTCCACGGCTGCTACTCATCGCTCGTACTCCACGGCTGTTACTCATCGCAGGGTACTCCACGGCTGCTACTCATCGCGCGTACTCCACGGCTGCTACTCATCGCTCATACTCCACGGCTGCTACTCATCGCTCGTACTCCATGGCTGTTACTCATCGCGCGTACTCCACGGCTGTTACTCATCGCGCGTACTCCACGGCTGTTACTCATCGCTCGTACTCCACGGCTGCTACTCATCGCGCGTACTCCACGGCTGTTACTCATCACTCATACTCCACGACTGCTACTCATCGCTCGTACTCCACGGCTGCTACTCATCGCTCGTACTCCACTGCTGCTACTCATCGCTCGTACTCCACGGCTGCTACTCATCGCTCGTACTCCACCGCTGCTACTCATCGTGCGTACTCCACGGCTGCTACTCATCGCTCGTACTCCACGGCTGCTACTCATCGCTCGTACTCCACGGCCGTTACCCATCGCAGGGTACTCCACGGCTGTTACTCATCGCTCGTACTCCACGGCTGTTACTCATCGCTCGTACTCCACGGCTGTTACTCATCATACATACTCCACGGCTGCTACTCATCGCTCATACTCCACGGCTGCTACTCATCGCTCGTACTCCAAGGCCGTTACTCATCGCTCGCACTCCACGGCTGTTACTCATCGCTCGTACTCCACGGCTGCTACTCATCGCTCATACTCCACGGCTGCTACTCATCGCGCGTACTCCATGGCTGTTACTCATCGCTCGTACTCCACGGCTGTTACTCATCACTCATACTCCACTGCCGTTACTCATCGCTCGTACTCCACGGCTGTTACTCATCGCGCGTACTCCTCTCCTGCCTTTGCACCGGGACTAAAAGAGCCCGAATGCCTTTGTACTCTTTTCAGTCCTAAGAAGTGGTTACTGGAATCCCCTCGCTATAAGTCACAGGCTTTTCTCATCTGATGCACAGGGACGCTGCTCATCAAAAGCTCCCTTTATGCTCCATCGGACACAATGAACACAATTATGAACAAAGAGAGCCATACCTGCAAGGCAAACACAAAGCACGCAGATGGATGAAACCTGTTTTGGTTTCGTTTTTTTCTTCTTTCTTTCTTTTTTTTTTTTTTGCCATTACTTTGTTCGAGGTGGAAATCGAAGTTAAACCAGAAGAGTCAGAGTAACCTTGAGAAGGTTTTCTTCTTCTGGGAAAAAATGGCTGCATCCTCATGCAGAGGAAGTGATGGATGACTGTTGCAGTTTGAGCCGAACAACTATCTGTTTGTTTGCGGGGTTTTTTTTTCCCCATCCCCGCTCTCTCCCTTCTCCTCAGCTCTACGAACTGCTGATCTGTGAAAGCTAGTCGGGCCATTTGAATAATGCCACGCTAAAAATAAAATTATTTGAGGAATAAAAAAAAACAAAAAACAAGAAAGTCTGAAAACAAGAAAAGAAATTCATTACCGCTTCGCTTGCCCCGACCTGCCCTCGCCATCAGAACTTCAGAACTGTTGGACCGCGAACGCTAATCACGTTTGAAATCCGATTATAAATTTTAATACATTTAAATTCAGAGAGGCAGCTCCAGCAGCCGCGGCGACCATGACTCAGAAATATTTATTACCCTATTAAAATGGGGGAAAATTAATGCAGTAATTATTTGGGACCTGAGTCAGGGATGATGAATGCCGGGGACGGCTTGCTTGGCAGAGCAGGCATTCGTCTTGCGAGGCTGGAGGTGGGCGTCGACGCTCCTTGTCACATCTTTCCAGTGAGGGGTCCTCCAGACACCTCAAAGCCCTGGAGGAGTCACATGACTCCCTCTCTAACCCCCCCCGCCCCTCCGCCCCTGCCCCTGCCCCTGCCCCCGCCCCTGCCCCCCTCCCTCCAAATGGTAAATGGACTGCATTTTATATAGCGCTTTTATCCAATGCGTTTTACAATTGATGCCTCTCATTCACCCATCCACACACACACTCACACACCAACGGTGAAAGGCTGCCATGCAAGGTACCAATCGGCTCGTTGGGGAGCAATTAGGGTTTAGGTGTCTTGCTCGGGGACACTTCGACACGCCCAGGGCGGAGGATCGAACCGGCAAACCCTCCGACTGCCAGACGACCGCTCTTACCTCCTGAGCTATGTCGCCCCTCCAGGTGATTTAGCCGTGCGCATTTCACACAGCTGTGGAGCAGGGGTGTCCGAGCTCCCGTCCTGGGGGGGCCCCCAGTGTCTGCAGGTACCCGTGGTTGCCTTTGGGTCAGACGCCAATTAGGACCTCGAGAACAGGCCGTGTGGACTCTCTAGCCAATCAGTGGCTTAAATTAATCGCCTGATGCCGAAACCCGAAAACTAGAAGCCGCTGTGGCCTTCCAGGACTGGGGTTTGAGGCCCCTGCTGTGGCCTTCCGGGACTGGGGTTTGAGGCCCCTGCTGTAGAGTGAAGTTCATTTTGAGTGTTTTTTTTTTTTTTGTTTTGTTTTTTTTTTGTTGCACTGGGTATAAAAAGAACAGTTCCTCTCAGTTGTAAGGTAAGAGATAATTGGTGCCCCGCTTACGAAAAATCTTTTGACTCATTGAGGCATTGTCAACAAAATGTAAGTGCTGCAGTTCGGTCAAGCAGAGAAGACGTCCTCGGGTTTTACCTCCAAACCACAAACTGCTGGTTTATTCTGAAACTCTTATTCACATGACCTGAATTCAACTCTTCAAATGTCAGGTATGACAGACAACTGCAATCTTATTTGTCTACGTAAACTTCTATTTTTTTTCGATAATGCAGGGTGTGTCATAACTAATCAAACAAAACGAATGCCTGGATGCACATTTTCGACGGACTGGAACGCCAGGCGAGGCTTTGCTTTGCTTCGCAAACAAACAAAGCAAAAAATAAATACGTCCATTCTGCTCACAACAGTGGCCATTTCAAAATACAAAAGCCTAGCTTTCCTATCACAATCAGAGGAAGACTTTCAACATTAAGCCTCAAAAATGGCATGCAATTTCCAAAGTTAATTGTTCTAACGGCAGCTACGAAAATCTTTTCTTCCACGCTGGGAATTCACGGTTGTTATGAAGAGGCGGATATTTCGAAGGCAGTTACGAAAGCAAAGGACTGAAAAGACAGTTTAAAAAAACAGGCAGTTTGGAAAAGAAATGGCCGCCGTCTCAGCAATTAACCCCTTGGCTGTCAGTTTGTTTCCACCGCCACCTTTTTTTAAATGTCTTTTAAAGAATGCAGTTGATATCCCCGTCATTCCAAACGGTGGATATTCTGGAGTTTTCAGTATCAGACCTACCGGTACATGAACAATGCAGGGGGGGGGGGCAAGAGTTTAAGATTTACTGTACCGTGACAGACACACAGTGACGTTTGACTTCTTCATTATGGAGACGGACATGAAGTCACAGACCCCCCCCCCCCCCCCCCCCCCGCTCTCTCTCCTCGCATCGCAGTTCACTGCTGCGGTGGCTTTGCACCGACCTTTAAAAAAAAACTTTTTAGAAATCTCAGAAAGATTCTTTTTATCAGGCTGTTTCAAAGAGAACGCTGGGGCTCCGGTTCATTGATTGGATTCACA
The DNA here is from genome assembly GCF_013347855.1 of Anguilla anguilla. Lineage (NCBI taxonomy): Eukaryota > Metazoa > Chordata > Actinopteri > Anguilliformes > Anguillidae > Anguilla > Anguilla anguilla. Next base: position 63,938,572 of record NC_049204.1, read on the forward strand.
GTATCCAGTAACAGTGGCTTGGATAGAGAAACTGCTCGCCGTTGCTGCTTTTTCCAAAGCCATACTCAAGCACTCAGAACTTAGCCCTCCTGCTCACATATTCCAACACAGATGAACATTTTTTTTTTACTGACTAGTACAGATTTTTTTAGCAACACTTCTTTATACTTTACCTACTAGGTAATGGAAAAATAAGAATCGATTTTAACCTTCTTTGTCTTGCAGCCTACAAAATGGAGTACTGCCTACATTCACAAGGCAGCCAGTGTCTATTACTGCTATCAGCAGATTACCATTCCTTTGCTTTCCAATCCAAGCCAGGTGTCCTTTTCAGTCTGAATGTTTGGCCGCGGGAGGAGGAGGGGCTTGGCTGTACGACTGTAATCTTGTAAGTGTTCCACTATGTTCCTTAAGCTTTTGTTAGCTTTTCTATCTTCCTACCTCCCACCTCCTGGCATCTCCAACAGCTGCCCCCTCCCACACACACACACACATGCATGCACGCACACACACGCAAACACACACACACGCACACACACACACACAACAAACAAACAAACAAACAAGCACACACATACACAGAGAGTCTCTCCCCCACACACACAAAACAAACAAACAAACAAACAAGCACACACACACACACACACTCAGACACACAAAGCCCTACAGCCTTCCGGCTATGCTGCTTTGTGAGGTCCAGCACAGAAGCACATAGTAACACATTATCTCCCAATGTGAGAAAAGAATGTAAAAAAAAAAAAAAAAAGTGAAATGAACAGCGTTAATGAATAGGGACAAAAAGTCTGATGGAGCAATACTGATGGTTGATGTAACCCTACTGTTTATACAGAAATCGATGGCTGGAACTGATCTGTGCGGTTTCGCTGGATCGTTACGTGCACTCAGCGCACTGTCTAATTAAAGGCACATTACGGATGACGTCGGACTTCGGAAAAAAAAATGAGTCGAGCGGCAACCCCCCCCCCCCCCCCCGACAACGTGAAAAATGGAACGCGTGATCAACGCCCGCTTAACTTCGGCGCATCTCTCATTCCGCACGCCCCTCATTCCCGCCCCCCCCCCCACCCCCACCCCCTATACCTCGAATATACCCGCGCGAAGCGATCGAAGAAGGACTCGAGAAAAAAAAAAAAAAACACAAACGGCGGCGTATCAATTTCGAATTTCGCCATCACCCTTCCAAGACACTCTATCTAGCGCTCCGCACAAGGAGCGCGCCATAAATCCTCATACGTGACCATTAACATGGAACATGACAGACCCAGAAGAATTCCACTCGCATCGGCTACAGAGAAGGAGGAGAAGAAAAAAAAATTCTAATGTACACTCAAACACTCCGGCGGTGTCTCCAGCCCTTCTAATATTTATGATAATAGGCCGCGTGATTGTTCCTGTAGAAATGCAACGACCGTCTGCCGCGCGTTTTTTCGCGGGCGAGCGGCAGACCCCTCCTTCCTTCGGAGCATTACGACAGTGACGAATGCTCTCATTAAAATCGCATATCTACCCCAGACAGAGGACTGAAACGAGCGAAGAGAGAGAGGGAGAGCCAGAAGTCCTCTTTTCCGCTGCACCGACGAGGCACGTGTTTCGCTTAACGCTGGCCGACGGCCGACTCACGTGCTACGCGGCGCTATGCGGCGTCGACCGGCCCAATAAACTTTTTTTTTTCTTCTTTTTTCCCCCCCTCTCGGAAATTTAATTGGATTGAGGACGGTCAGCATTAATGAGGATTGAGGTTATCAAGCAGACGGCTACTTTTCAACTCAACCGCAATGCAGGAGGATTATGCATCCGTGCGCCTATGAATTGGTAAGTACTTCAATGCACGGTTGGCAGTTTGTTAGAAGAGCTTGGGCTTGCTTTAGTGACTATTCAGTGGCGCACTCGGCTTCTCTGTGAAAGCACACGCAATTAAAGTGGCCTTTGATAATGGCCACTGCACGGCAAAGCAGAATCACAGGTGAGCTTCCTTAACTTCCCATGCGGTACGCCCACACACACTAAAATACAGTATTCACAAGACTGACTAAGAAATGCTAACACGAAACTCCACTGTTTCTCCGCTATCTGAAGTAGAACTGCTCCTACAAAGGTCACTAAAAAGGCATACTATGCAGGATTTTCACCTTGAAAATATGATAATGCGACCGTTGCTCAGTCATTCCCATGGTGCACCGGCAATCTTAGTGCACTGCAGCCCATTCCCTGGCTTCTCTGCCTGCATTCGTCATTCTAAAAACGAGTTTGGGAAGTTTGCACCTGTGACCTTTTTTCTCCATGGGCTGAGTCAGAAAAGAATGTCGCCAACAGAAGAAGAAGAAGAAGAAATGTGTATAGATGGCTACAGTGGTGCAGTGCTGGGTTAGTGTTGAAGAGATAGGGTCACCCTGGTGGCTAAGCTAACGCTATCCAAGTGGCTGGTCAGCGTTCGGGATGGGTAGCTGCCGTTATCAGCTAAAATTAAGTTCAGTTATAACTAATAACTAAATTCAGTTCGCTGGCTGGCCGTGTCGGCTCAAGAATTTGTGCTGGGTCCGATAATTCACAGCTTAAGTAACAGCTTAAGGCTGGAGAATAAGGTTCGAATCCACTTCTCTCAGTTTATATTGGCTAGTTAGCGATCGTTAGCTAGGTAATAGAGGTGAGTATACCAGTTCGAAATTTATGTTAACGTTATTCCGTAGGTATTTAACTTTTGCTATTTATCGCAAAAAAAGTGGGAGTTTTTGCTATCGGATATGTCAGTCGAGCAATTTGGCATACTTTCAACTGCCGGACTGGTGCGAATTCAGCTATTGCTGTATTTTTGATAGAGACATGATTCCAACAGAGGCGAAGACATTTCTGATTGTTAACACGGGAGCGAAGCAAGGACAGAAATCCTGCATAGTATGCCTTTAAAGAAGGCTACGTGACATCACAGTTGAATATCGGGAGGTGATGCAACCACACTAAGAACATGGGGGCGGAGCCAAACCAACTGCCACCTCTTTCCCTCGTGTGACTGGCGGGCAATCAACCTTGGGAGCGATGCCAGTTCGCGGGCGTCAGTGACCGAGCAACGAGCTCGCAGAGACACCGGGGTGTGATGTCATCCGTCATCGCGGGCTGCCGCACATCTGCTAATGCGTTTCGCAGCGTGGGCTCGCAGGTTAATTGACGCGCTAATTTCAATTAGGGCACCTGCGCTAACACATCCATCCATTCAGAACGGTCGCCGTAATTCTGAGAACGAACAACAACAGCAACGGAAAAACGAAACAAAACAGTATTCTCCGGTGGTAAATTATGAGTTACAGTAGGTAGCAGACTGAGGCTTTATTTATTTATTTAGTTTTTTTGAACAGGGACAGTGTGCAAATAACATTAACCTCATATAAAACAAGGAGAGATGTAATGTAACCGGGTTATAGCAATTTGCTCATTTCCACCCGTAGTCCCTGGCCAGGTAAGTAAGACAGCACAATAGAAAGTACTTATAACAACTTATTCAGCGGGAGTAAGAGGGTTGCCTGTACACTCCTCCCCCCCCCTCCCCCCCCCAAACCCCCAAACCCCGGACGCTGTTTTTTAGGCCTACCTGCGGCGTTCTGCTGGTCGCTGGGGTCAGGTTGACGCGTGTTTGCCAGCGCTCCCTGGAGTCCTCATCCTCGGCCCCGACCACCAGCAGCCGGGCGCGCGCGCCGGGGACGCGGAAGCTCCTGGCGGCGTAGAGCACTCCGTCGCCCCCTATCCTGAAGTCCGCCGGGTCGCTGCTCCCGTACTGCAGCCGAACGCTCCTGCCGCAGTCGACAAATCTCACTGGAGGGGGGGAGGGAGGGGAGAACGGGGGGGGGGGGGGGAGAACAAACAGGAATTGATTCAGAGTTGTCGAGCACAAGCGGACTGTGAAAACAGAGCGAGCGAGCGAGAGAGAGAGAGAGAGAGAGTAACACAAAACAAAAAGAAAACAGTAAAAAAAAAAAAAAAAATTATATCTTCATGAATCTGCCAAAATGAAATGCGGTGCCCCCCCCCGGGCCTCCCCCCCCGTCCCCTTCCCCAAAGGAAGTGATATCACAAGAACTGAAAAATACAAACATGCCATGTTTTGGAAATCACGAGTCCGTGAAACCTGAGAGTAAGCCTGACGCATGAATCGAATGTGCTGATTCACCTGACCTCAATAGTTTACGGACAGGCACGGTGAATGGGGATGAGTCACGCAAGGGGATGCAGATCTGTGAGTCAGTGCAGGACTGGATCTCCACAGCACCAGCTCTCTCAAACACCAGCCAAATATCCAGACGCTAGCCAGCCGATACAAAGCAGGAGGAAGACGGGTACGCTTAAAAAAAAATAAACAAACGAAACGTTGAAGAGGGCATTAAGGGGCGTGGATTCTCAAGCGGCCTGAGGAACTGGGCGAAGGCCTCGAAACCGGCACACTGTGACCCCCGGCCCCGGAACGCGTCTGCGACAGCGGGTTCGAGAAGGACAGGGCACAGGCCTCGGCAATCCCCCGCACCCACCTACCCGACAGTGAGACGCGTGTGTGGGAGGAGCGTTTGGAAGCCAGGAACCGTGCGCTTGGCACCGAATACCGAGCCATCGCAGAGGAGCGTTATAACGGGGTCTGCCGAATGTCAGGCTCAGACTTCACACGTCTTATTCCTCTTACGTTTACCCTTCCAGGTTATTCAGATTTCTATGTAAAGTCAGTTCAATTTATTTGAAGGGCGCCGAGACACCCTTATGAAAAGCGCTATATTCAAAGATGCATTATTATACAGTATTGTGCTGTATTTTTACTGAATTTTATTATAAAACGTTCCATTTTTGCAAACAAAAGTAAGTGTCTGGAACCTCACCAAGACATGTGCTGTGCAGACATGCAAAAAAAGACAATAGAGACAAAAGAGGCAAAAAGTTCAAGGTAAGCTATTAGAGTCAGAGGTGTTTTATACCACCATAAATACATCCAGCTGGGCACTGAAACAGTTTCACAAAGAAACTTTCAAAACAAAATTGAACAAAGGGTTTCTGTGGGGAGGGGGGGGGGACAAGGCAAACTTGCTAAGGCAATCATTTTCAGCTCAAAACAAGCCATTAAGCACCAATTAAATTGCTATTCATTGCTTGTTCTGCAAGCAATGAATAGAAATCTCATTTCATTTTTAAGGTACATATCCCCCTTATCTTGGTGATTCACATAAGCCCGAAAGCCTCTTCATGCATTCTATTAAAAACTTCTCCCTTATTTTAAAGAGGGAGACAATTAAAAGGTCTAATTCACAACACAGAGGTTACCCGGTCTATTCCTCATTCAGGTTTGCTATGATGTCAAAAGAGGAACATATCACGTGTACACAATCAGAGGATCTCTGTAGATTAAAACAGGCGGTATGCTATGGACGTCTGGTGGAGAGTCAACAAGCCGTGCGTTAGTGGATCTTGTAACCATCTTTGAGAAACAACAAAAGCGACAAAAAACAACAATTTCTTTAGCTTTTTCGCAACTCCTGAAATGATACTTCCAGAGAGGAATCGGGCCCCATTAAGATGCAGATTGAGACTGGCAGAAGCAATATGTAGGTGAAGTCTTGAATGTCTCTTTCGTAATTAGAGAGACAAATTTTAATTACAGCTGTTGCCTCAATTAAATGACTCCTTGATATTGCACCTTTTTCCCAGTCAAATAAACCCCCCCGCTGTGATTACTGAGCTGCTCTACTGAGAAATATCTTCGGTATTTAAAGTGAAGTTAAGTGGTTTGTTATTATGTCAAAATTAATTATGCAACAATTTATTTGTCATTGCTGGTTTGAGCATTAAAAGCAAGTACAAGAGAAGACATTGGTACATTTAATCTTCTCATGACAACTGAGGCTTCCAATCCAGTCTTTGACAGTTTTTTTTTTTCTCTCTCTCAGTCACATACTGAAGTTCAATACGTTACTGTGTCCACACAAGCGCATAGATGTTAGAAGAATGCACACTTAAAATCTATTGTTTTCTTTGACTCACAGAATAATGAATATTTCATTTGGGCAAATTGCCAGGGTCTCCTAATCAAACTGAGCTGCATAAGGCTCACCACTGGCACGGTTCAGTGTCATTCCAATAATCTAATGTACAAAAAAGGATGTTAAACAATCACATCTGTCCATCGCTTTCCCTATACTGCAGCAGAGAGCGTATTGCAGCGCGACGTGAAAATTCGATTTGTCCGTTCAGCTCAGCGAAGGAAGCGGGTTATAATGTGGGATGGTGTGAAGACCGAGGTGGTAAAGGGCCAGCGTGTCCGAGACAGCACCCGATTGCTTTTTTTTCTCCGCACAGTCGCATATCAGATATTGCAGTAACACACGTCACCTGCGTATGAAACGTGTGACACTGTCTTCTCACAGAATCTGCTGCAGTGCAGCGCAGTGCATGTTTCCATTGATCACATGAAATATATAAAATAATACTGGGCAGAGCTAGAAATATATGATCCTCCATTTCCAGGGTAGTCTGGGTGGGTTGATAAACATTCTGGAGTAGCCTAGGAGGGCAATGGTAAAAATAAAATGTGGTGAATATTTAAATATAGACAAGGATTTTGTGAAACATAGAAGTGAACAAAAAACTGTTCATAAGCACAATTCTGTTTTTGTGCCCTCCACAGATCGTAAGGAATCCTAGTGATGGCCAAGATCATTTCCTTCTGCACTTCTGGCAAACTCTGAACTCAAACAAACTCAAAACAACTTAAAACAAAACCGTGTGCCCCCGTCCCCCACCTCTACCCCCACCTCTCCCTTGTCATCTTGGCTGCCTAAAAACTTGGTTTGCGACCCAAACAATCGAGGAAGGGCGGGGTGGGGGGGGGGTGGGGGGTTGGGGGGGGGGGGTCGTAATGGTATCAGTATGTGGGTTCTGTCATGATGCATATTTTTCCACAGTCTCAGGCAGGAGCCAATTGAGAGAGGCTCTTACGTCCCCTGCCTCTGCTTCTCTGGGTAGCGCAGGTGAGGCTAATTGCTTAATTGCCTGATTGCCTCCACCTGCCTGTGGCCAACATAAGCCCTGCAGTGAGAGGCTAAAGACATCTTTGCTTTGTTGGGGGCTGTCGTGTTGAGACTCTGTGTGTACGTGGTTTGTGGTTTGTGGTTTTGTGAAGATCTTTTTTGTTCTGGGAACTTTGTGGGTTTTAGTTTGCCCCCCCCCAACCCACCCTGGCGAAACGTGAGGTCTTAACACCTCCAGTAGGGCCCTCAGCAGCTAATGCGATGGCGATGGACGCATAAATTCCAACTAGGCGGCACAAATTCCAATAAGGATGAATGGATCTGTTCGCTGTGCTGTGCTAATTTAATTCTAACACACACACACACACACACACACCCACTCTATACAGGGCCAAGAGCACTGCAAGGAATAAAAAAATAATAATTTCGAAAGGAAAAACCGAGCCAGTCTCTTGAGATGCACTCGTTTTTTTTTCGTTTTTTTTTTTTTTTTTTAAACTAGCGACAGAAGAACAGCAGCTTCAGAACACCTTCTCCGTCTTTTCAGGCGTCGCATTCTTTTTAAATACCGAGCTTTGCCTACGTTAGACGGGTCATAACGGGGCCAAAGGGCTTTTTCGGTTCGGGTCGAAATGCCTATGCAGCGCTGGCAAATAAAAAAATAAAAAAGAAACAGGAATACAGGAATGTGGCCGGTCAGCAGAAATGCAGATTTAATGCAGAGCCTGAATTAGCTCCAATCCAACGGTCACATTCACGGGTAGCCCCCTGAAGCTAACAAACACAAAACCCCTCGAACCTCTCAAGTGGCCTTTGTATGGACTGTGTCACGTGATGTGACCAAACTCAAACACAAACACGGAAAGTAGAGAGAGAGAGCAAGAGGGAGAAAGAGAGCGATAGAGAGAGAGAAAGCAAGAGAGAGTGAGAGAGAAAGAGAAAGGAACAAAGGCAGGAGAAAAAAACAAACGTTTGCTTAATTCTCAGGGACCAACTGAACATGCAGGGGAGCCTCCTCCTGTTTAAAAGAGCAGTGGTAGGAGCAGCTTTGCTTAATTGGTTGTAATGTAAGAGCGAAATGTTGCCCACACACTGTGTTTGTGCAGAAGCGCTTTGGAAAAGAAGAGCGGTGCTTTGAATATAAAAATTCACTTCACGAAGCAGATACTTCCTGCCTGGCTTAATTGTCTGTGACTGGTAGGAAAAAAAAAGAAAAAGAAAGTCAACCCACATTAGCAGTTAAAATGGGAAGTGTGTGTGATCACCGTGGAAATTATTGACAGCGAAAGCATATGTTACTTTGTGAAGTTAAATCACACTGCTTACCACATGTCTGTAAAGTAAAAAAAAAACCAGTGATTTTCAGCATGGGAAATTCATCAGCAATGTGTGAGGTCCTTTGGAGGACGTTTGGATTCAAATACATTTTCTGTGCTCTATTGAACTTGTCTGGTGTAATTGAGGCTGCCAATACGACCAGAAGGCGGGGTTTGCACTTTTTTTTTGAGAGTATTTCATTGGTTCCAATACACCAGACAAGACCAGTAAAAGCGCAGAAAAGTATATGAATCCAGAACAAACACGTACTCGACCCAGGGTCTGCTCAGAACACGTTTCCGTTGGGCGAAAGCGGAACCCGACACATTTCAAACTCAAACATTTTGTTTCCACTCCAATGGGCTCCAATGTCAAGGACCTACCGTGCAAAAAGCTCACACACAACCTTATTTGAGATTCCTCATTTGCAAACGGGCGAGGGAGCCTCGAACGCGTGTATAATTCTCCGTTAATACTTTACCGGTGCGCCGCGAGAAAGTTACCACACATTTCCACTTCACAGGGGAGGAAGAAAAAAAAAGAAATCAATAACTAAAAAAAAGAGGATGCTAGAAATCGATCCAGCTCCTACAGCAGCCGGCCGCCCGGCCGTTTGCTGAATGGTCATTCTTCACCAGCACGGTTTGTCTTGTGGAGGCAGAACACGGGCCACTATGGCGCTCTGGATATCACCCCTTTCCCCTGGACCTGGTGCGGAGCTGTAAGTGCAGCTAGACTGTGAAGGGGGGGGGGGGGGGGGGGGGGGGGGGGGGTGAGCACGCTATAATAACATTCATTATCTCACGCGAGCCTATTACTCCACCGGGCAGGGAGACTGAAGAGGAGCAGACTCTGCTTTGGCCTCACCTTATCACGGCCCAATCTGACAGGCCATTTCTCCGAGACGAAGTAACTCGCCCCCCAAAATGGATATTTCAAATGACGTACTTCAAAGGGCAGGGCGAGAGACACCCACTAATAACGGTGCATATATTCTCTCCCACGAATGCTTTTTCAAAAAAACGTGCTGCCAAAAAGGTTGCATTACCATGTAAAAAAAAAAAAAAAAAACTGCAGAAGGCTACCGGAGTTACGGCTTCATTTATTCCTTTAAGGGCACATACACTCCCTCTCTCCAGTGCAGCATGAATATTTATGATTTATATATTTATTTATATTGAAGGCTGCAAAGTGGCAAATTTAACCCAAACCGATTTTTTTGCTCCTCTATTCCTCCCTACAAAAACACTTTCCTTCTCTGCTATCTCCTAGGAATTTTTTCGGGGAGATGCATGCGACCTCAGAGATCAACTCCAGCTGAATAACTTTTAGGAATAGCGAACACGCAGCGAGACTATTTCCTGGCAGTGGGAAGACTGAACACTTAGCACAACGTAAACAGTTTACCGGTTAGCGGAGAGACCGCGTGACATCGTAGCTCTCCTCAACAGGCACGATCCTTGAAGGCACTTACCGATGCGCGCTACTTCAAGGGCCAATGGAAGCTGCTGTATTCACGCGTTTGCCTCGGCTTCGCTAAGCTACGTTTCTGCACGCACCTGGAGCCAAACTTTTATTATTATTTTTTTTTCCATTCACGACGTGACGATTTCCCAAAAAAAGACAGAGTGTGCAACCGGGATGCTGTGCATTTTTAAACGAGTGAGAAAAAACCAGGCAAACGTGTTTACCACACGCAGGATGGCATCTGTCAAACAGGCAAGCCAACCCCCCAGCTCATTATAACGATAGAAAACTGTACTTGCTTCATTGCAGGTATTGCAGTGAGACAAAGAAATATATAAATATATCTTGTTCTGAAAGCATTTGGTTGCTTATTAAAGCCTATTTAGCTGCCAAGCCTTTTGAAAACACATAGACAAGAAAATTCTAGTGAACTCCAACAAACACATACGCATACACACACACACACACACACACATATACATGTGCAGACAAACACATCAATACACACATACGTACAGCAGTGTGCTATACCAATACCATGCAACTATAAAACAGCAAAACCAACACAATCTTGATTTTTATTGGCACTCTTGATTCATCTGTATGACGGAAATGCCATCTTTGAATAGTAAGCCAATATCCACCATTCCCCTTCGAACCTCTGCCATGCCAGGATTCCGCTGGTACCAGCTCACACTGCGTGATCTCCCCGACAATTATTTCATTGTCGTCACGGGCATTTGCCCATTCGCATTTCCCAGAATGCTTTGCATTTGGCAGACATCAATGTCAAGGTGTGCCAATCGGCCGGTTGTCTGGTTCCTGGTACTGAGGCGCTGAATAAGAATTATCTCTCAGCCTACTCCCCTCTGCAGAATATCAACCTGTCAGAAGTCAATTCAGGGCATTACTGAGCCTGGCTCCAGGAATTAGACAAGTGTTTGCAATTTAATTCCCCGCTTGAGCACCTTTCTCACTGTACTGTAGAAGGCAGATGTTAAACAGTTCACATATGAACGGCATCCATCCAAGTGAAATAAATGCCTATCACTTGCATGTTGCTAAAACACAGTTACACGCACACAAAACCTCATATAAATTCACTGGCGCTAGTCACATTTTTTAAAATGTAGAAAAAGCTATCTAAACAGGATGAAAAGAAAGAAAAGCCTGCTTTAAAAAGCTTTAAATGATCACATCCAGGAAATGAATCTACATTTTTGGCTAATCTTAGCTCTAAAACAACTTTTGCATGCAAAGACTGTTCAGGGTTTTAAAAAAATCTTTGATCGTTAAGCAGTACATAACTATGTTCATAACTATGATTTAGAAAAAAATATAACAGATATTACTGATACAAAAAATGGAAAAAAAGATGTTTTTGGGTTGTATGGTTTACAGTTTTAAAAAACAAAAACCTTAATTCCCAGCACAGCTTTATGTAAATCAGCTCTATATAAGCATGTACTGTACTCTAAATGCAACCTCAGCAACAATTCGAACTTCGAGAAGAAGAAGAAAGGAATGAAAATGGAGGAGGATGACACAAGCTGCCGAAGCTGGTTCTTCGGCCGTTGCTAACGGATGACACGCCCAGCGCAGAGCATCAGCAGTCCGGCCGGATCGCCCAATCGGTGCGTCACGAGCGCGGGACCCCAGCACGGACGACGCCTCGCTACAGCGGGCCGGCTTTTTTTTTTAAATCGGCGCCACGGTCTCCGGGATTCGCTTCCGTTTCCGAGCAACCACCGCCAGGGCTGCGCGCGAAGGACAGGACGTTCATTAACCTTCCCCAAAAAAAAAATTCCACACGGGTTTTTTGGCTACGGCGTCATCGCCCGTTACATATCCGCTGCGAATCCGCTCCTGGCTTCAGCAGGGGGGTGGAGGGGTGGGGGTTCGGGACTAGACAGCCATTTTTTATTTTTTGCGAAATGAAGGCGTCTCTAGGTAGACAACAGCTTTCAAGCGCTGTCTGCGCTCGGCTGACCCAGCTGCTGGCGGTTCGATGCGAGGCCCATCTGCAGCCCTAATAGCTCTTTCACAAGAATTCCACGCACAGCCTCTTAAAATGACAATTTCACTTACCGGCCTAGCGCCTGACTGGATGTTACAAAAAAAACGTCTCATACCTGCCTTCAGTACAGGAAACGGAAAATTATAGCTGCGGTCTAAGCCTTTGTCTCAGAGTTTCCCAGCTAGCTGTTTTAAAGACTTAAATCAAAGCGAAAAAAAAAAGAAAAAAGAAAAATAAAATAATAACTCTTTGTCTTTAAAATGCCCTCATTCGCCCTTATCATGAAGGCGGTACACTTTTAATCCCAACTTCCCATGTATAATTAATAGTTGTACCCATCTTCTTCGTCCTGCCTAGTCTACACATTACCCCTCAGGGGAACTAACGAAAAAAAAAAAAAAACAATCTGTCTACTTCGCAAAAAACGCCCCCAGGCGCACGACCCAAAAAATGTCGTTTTCGAAATTAATCGTGGATAACAAGCCACTTCACGCGCGCACAATTTACATTCTCACCTTTTTACAAGCCGCACGGAAGAAGGGGCTCGTGCAACGACCTCAATTTGTGCGCGGGAGGAAAGCCTGGCCCCCCCCCCTCCGCAGATCACAATCGCTCCCCCACGCCCCGTTACCTGGAGGCGGGCGTCTCAGCCTGCGGGATCCATGGCGACCGAGCTGGCGAGGATTACATTAGTACCTCCGCTCTGAAGCGGAGAGGGAGATAAATGAGATGCATCCTTCATTCTAGCAGCTAATAAAAAGATCCGGTCGATAGCGCAGATACCTCAGGTAGAGTAATTCCTGCTCATTTCCTAACCTCACCTATCCCCACCTTCTCTGGATGCGGCTTATTGCTTTTTAAAATAAAAAATTGCGCTTCCGTTTCCCTCTTATGGTTCTGACAGATAGTTCCAGCTAGTATGGCGCACACGCACACGCACACACACACATACACACACACACACACACACGCGCACACGCACACGCACACATACACACACACACATGCACACACACACACACACACACACACACACACACACACACACGTACGCGACTGGTTGTTATGTAACACAGGCAGGCCTTCACGACAAGAAAAGCACTTGCGTCTGAACTGAAAAGGCGCCTGTGCCCGTGTGTTACGGTCGAGCGAAGAGGCTTTCATCGCAAACAATTAACAAAAAAACACACCGGAGGACAAGCCTCCGCAGCGTGGCAGGTGGGGCAAGGCCAAGAGGAAGCCGTCCACAGAGGTCAGGAAGTAAGAGAAGTCCTTTTTGTTCCCCCGAGCCACAGCGCGAGCGTGCAGCCCCGGTGTGTGAGGCCTCACACCGTGTTCAGAAGCAGGCGCAGCCCAGCACAGCGGCCGCTCAGATCGTTCCACAGCCACTTCCGAGAAACGGGCGGGGCTTTCCCCGACCGCGCTAAGTCGAGAGGCCCCTAACGACGGTCACATGACGCGGCGGAGCTGAGCTGTAATTCCCCCGCCGTGCTCCACAGAGGATTACGGCTGGCTTCTCTGGCTCACTCCGGCCTCTGATAGGGGCGTGCGGACCGAGGCTGGTTTCTCCCTGATCCTTATGAGGAATGATAAGAATCTTATTTAATTAAAAAAAAAAAAAATTATTATTTTTTGGCTGGACCGCAACAGCGGGGCCTGCCCTATAAACGTGAATGTCTGTGACTGAGTGACTGAGTGATGAAGTTACACCATTGGTCGGCCGGTTCAGTCCAGCCATTTACTAGGTTTTGACCTGGTCTTGTTTTTAGATTGATGATTTTAATAGGGGTCACATGTACCCAGACTACTGTTCTGTCTAATTTTGAATCCCTGTGAGGAATGATAGGGTTTATTTATTTATTTATTTATTTTTTTAAGATTGATTAATTTTAGATGAGGGCAGCAGCCACTGTTTGAGTGTATTGAGTGCTGCCTCCTGGTCCTCTTCTCTCAAAGTCTTGTGGGTATGTATCTCCTGATAAATGGCAGCTCCTTAACCTGAATCAATAACAATCGATTGCCTTAAATGAAATTCATACCCATTTGTTCTGATAGATTTTCTTTTCTTTTTTTCTTTCTTTTTTTTTTTTTGGTGACTTTCAACATGCCAGACTAGTTATTAAAACCCCTTTCATGTAATTCAGAATGAGAATTAACCGAGGCTTTGATCTGAAAATACCAGCTTAAAGCCATTTTGTTCTAAGCCCTTGATAAATTCTGTCATGTCTGCCTCCTCAAAGCCCCGATAATGATGAGAAATTTCCGCGGGGTTCACGGAGGGAACCAGGCACGTCACCAGGAGTCGGAGGAATTTCGTTTTTTTCTTTTTTGCCGTTGGATCTCGGGGGCCGGTCGGAACGCCAGTGGCCGGCTTCCTCGGCGTGCCTTTCCCGAAAAATGCAAAGCAACCTCGACCAATCACAGCTCGCTGCTAACCTCCCCTGAGAAAAAAACTCTCAAAAGGCTTCTCACAAGAACAGGAGCAAGTCAGCCGTACAGTGGGTCACACCCCGGCTCCAACACCCTCAGTCACGCCAGGGAGTCTTACCAGAGGACTGTGTTTGGGAGACAACGCTTTCAATCTCTTTGTTTTTCAGCAAACACCACCCCTCAGATCCCTTCAAACGGGATCGTTTAACAAGTGGACCACAAAACGTCTGATGCCAAATTACAAGGACAAAAACAAAACTGTACGACTGACTTTAAAACAAAAAAAACCCCACTCACCACTCACATTACAACTAAAGAACACTACTTTCTCTCTCTTCCCAAAGTGTCTAGCAGTCATTAAGCCATCAGGATAATAATAAACATGTCACATCCGCATCATTTATAGTGTATGTCGCAACTAATCTCACATCCAACCGGGATCTTTAATCACGTCTGAGATGCGCTGACATGCAGCACATCATAACTCATATGCAACAGACAGAATAATAAATAACCTGGGACGGAAGGGCTTTCTGACCCATTCCCTTCATCATCCAATAATAGACTTTAACAGCATGCCAGTGGCAGGGTATTCACCCTGAACTGCGAGCCCACAGCTGTGGCTTTCCATAATCAAGTTTAACCCCCTTTTTTTTTTTTTTTTTGAATGGGGGGACAAACACGAACACGACCGTCAGCACAAAAATATATTTTAAGTGTTAAAAAAAAGTTTATGAACCTCCGCCAAGCTCGGGCAGTGCGCCGGTTTTTGGCAGAGAAGGGTACGTCTTACAGAAAGCGCCCAGCATTATTTACAGAAAAGAATGAGCTTCGATGACCATGCATCAGCGGAGTTTGCTTTTTTCGTTTTTTAAAGGTCTGGAGAACAACAGTATATCACGTCTGACTTCCCCTTCACTTACTGTTGTGCCATTTCAAATAAGTACATGAAAGCACCCTTTGATGAAAAAAGAGATGAAATACACTTTAAAGGATGACCCCCCCCCCCTCTCTCCCCCCCCCCACCACCACCAAAATCAGCCATGAAGCTACGCCACTAGCGAACAAAGATTCAGTGCACTACCCTGTTACCCTGTGGGTTCAACCTCCTACTAAGAGCTGCGTTCCCATTTGAATAGCAATCAGCCGGAGAATAAGCAGAATGTAAAATGAAAGCTGCGGATAGGTGCTGGCGTGCTCGTGAAGGCACTGGGACTCATTCTAGGAAGGATCGTCGTAATAATAACGGTAGAATCAATACAATGTCTTAATTAGCGATGTAAGTGTTGACAAGGGCAACATAAGATGCTTCTGTACCCGTGATAATTAATTCTGTCGCTGTTATCAACACTTACATCATCGATGAAGACAAGGGAACCAGGATCTGTGGCGGCCATACATGCCCAAACGTTAACACCCCCAATTGCTTCCAAATGCATTGTATTCCCAGCAGAAGTCTTCCTTGGCTTACCAGGCTCTTAGCGATTTCCGAGCTCACATGGGGCTCTCTTTATTCTTAATGATGTTCCAAGCAGCTGACTTTGATTAGTCTAAGGTTCAGCCGATGTCTCTGACAGTTTTTTCTTCTTCTTATTTCTCGCCCTCATAATGGCTTCCTGGACTTTCATTGGTGCAACTTTGGTCCTCATGTCGACAAATGCCAATAACAATCAATCAAAAGGCTAGAATCAAAACTGGGTCCTAAAAAGGTCTCTTAATGTTACATACAGACACATAATCTTATAGTTGTGTTTCAAATAAACGTAAAATGCATTTGTGAAAACATTTCTAGCTCTGAAATAAAAACATTTGCTAATCGAGTGCAGGGAACATGACTTAGCCATAGCCAAAACCCCAATCTGGGCTCTTTCTAGATCTTGCTTGTATCTAATCATCCCCGGTCCAATTAATAGGCTCAATAAATCCTCCCTGTGACAGACAGTGAGGTAAGCATTCCAGCAGGAAATGTCTGCCTTGTTTTTTTTTTTTTAACCAGGGGCTGTGCATTACAAAGTGCTGAAAACACATTTAGAATGGTACCATAATCAAATGTTGAACCGGTCATTATTAATGTTCATGTTGACCGTGTTGTGCTGGGTACTGTTGAATGTACGAAAACAAATAAATAAGTAAAAAACGCACTGTAACGCCCCCCTAAGCCTTCTCCCCCACAGGCGGAATTACAGACGCTCGTCACGTGAGACCACTTTGCTTCAGAGCCTCCCCGGGCCCTTCTTAAACACCTCATAATCATAGAAGGAGAGAAACCGCTGCTCCTCGTACGTGACTAGGCGAAACCCACGAGCGGGAACCGCCGAGGGAGAGCCAGGGCAACGCTGGGGAGGTGAGGGGGGTGAGGGAGGTGGAGTCATTAAAATGCCCAGGGGAGAGGGCAGAATCTGAGTGCCTTAAACGCCCTTACACACACAGAGTCTCCCCCCCCGACACTATCCCAGTGAGGCAGGCACGCTGGGTTGGGTGGGTGTTTGGGGGGGGGGCTGGAATTACTGGGGGAGAAGACAAAGCAGCCCCCCCCCCCCCATATCCTCCACCACCACCACCCAAGAGAAACGCCGTTCATCTGTTAGATTTTAATTTAGATGGAATGAACACGCCGAGGATCAAGTCGCGATTAATTTCAGACGACTTGTCAGATTTGTTCCGTTACAGGCGCGCGAACGCGCTCGGCGAGCAACGTGTACCCCCCCCCCCGGTACGTGCTCAGCTCGGGTCCTCCGCTGGAAACGATTAGGGGAATAAATGCAGGGAGGACGTCCCCTGATATAGATATATCACAGGCCGTGCGAACGGCACAATTCCAGATGTCAGACCCGTCTGTATGTCAGGCATTGCGTTTTTTTTTTTTAAGACACGTCTGCTCTGTTCATCTTCCCGCTGATGCACCTCGTCTCAAATAAAGGGGCTTTCCGTGCACTAAATCTTGTGCTTATATTCCATACTCCAAAATTGCATGTTTCTAATAATGACATGTTGTCATTTTTCTTCAGAAAAGAGGAAAGGCACTGAACAAATGACTTTAACTGGGGAACTGTGTTAAAAGAACAAACTGAACATTCACAAAGGTGAAATGTTGTCAGTGTTCAGCTGGTCATCGTGGCATGATATAAGTTAAAGCCACCTAAAAATGACTGAAAAGAAAGACTATACAAAGCACTGTTTATTGAGGGGGGTGGGGCTCTATGCATTGCCAAAATAAAATTTCCATCAGACAATCATCGCATATATCTGCAGTGCCATAACTTCTTGAAATGCAAAATGGTGCAAAACAAAAGCCCTTTCTCAGCAATTTTGATTTATAAGGCAATGGTGTTCATGGAAAAGTGCCAAAAGCTATTAAAAAAGCTTTCAAAATGGTGCCTGTACCTCAGGTGTGAAAGTGTTTAACTGCATTTTCAATAAAAGTGTACACCGTGCAGTATACTGCTGTCTGGCTAAAAAAAATAAATTAATAATAATAATAAAATCGATGAAATGTGGCCACACATTGGGATGTGGCACTGAAGCAACAGTCGGTAGCGAGGCCTTATTTTTCCTGTTTTACATGGTGCGAATATGTCGAATCGATGTTGTGCAAAAAAGAAATTGATCAGGGTTACGGTATCAAATTACAAAGCTAGTTATCGGTTTTGGATAGGCCATCTGTCGGGTTGTATGTTTGTGTTTTGCGTGTCCTTGCATGCATATGTGTGTGTGTGTGTGTGTGTGTGTTGAGTGTCTATATATGCGTGTGTATGCACACTTATGTATGGTGTGTGTGTGCATGGTGTGGTGTGCATGTGTGGCATGCTTGTGTGTGTGTGCATGTTTGGCATGCTTGTGTGTGTGTGTGTGTGTGTGTCTGTGGCGTGCTTGTGTGTGTGTGTGTGTGTGCGCATGTGTGACATGCTTGTGTGTGTGTGTGCGAGCGTGTGCGCATGTGTGACATGCTTGTGTGTGTGTGTGCGAGCGTGTGTTGTGTTTTAAGCTATCAGACATGTTTTAACCTTCTGACCTGTGGGTTTCGTATATCCAATGAACTCCAGGGTCGCGGGGGTGTGAGAGTTACGGCAGGCATATGGCACAAGCCCTGCACCAGTGACACTCCTTCAAGCATATACTGTGACAGGCGAAACACAGTCCCCAGAATACACAGATGGGAAATGTAGTTCTTTAAAAAAAAAAATTATTATTATTATTTCACAACAAGAAAGCAACCGTTAACTCTCATCCCCGCAGTGTATTAAACTGCTGCAATATAACAAAACACAGAACATTATTAACGTAATCGCTGAAACACACATAACGTTCTAATATAATGAAGGCACAGCACACTGGGCTAAACATTTTACAAATGGGTGACGCCGCCTAATTAGAACTGTAATTCTGAATGAACCTGCTGTTCGATGAAGACAGCGGACGTAAACGAAGTTGAAAAATAAACCATGAGGAAGATGCGTGAAAGGAAAAAGTCTGACCCCGTGGTGAAGACTAATGAGACGGAATCGTAGCCAAGCCGTTCTTTAATGGCCTGTTTTCGGGGGGACAGGGAAATGACTGACAAAGGGAAAACAACCAGAACCGCGTTTAAGCAAACCTTCTGGAACAGACCCTGCTGTGCGGAAAAAATTATCCCTGCCAATCACAAAAATTAAAGAAAGCACAAAAAAAAAAAACTTTTTAGTAGTTTTTTTTCTCTCTTTTCTTTTCTTTGTAACTATTTGTTCCAAAAAGCAACGGAGAGTCAACGGACCGGAAAGCGACGCTAATGTTGTCAGCGTGAGCGTGAAACGCTGTCACGCCGTCTCCCCTCCGCGTTTCTCAGGGAGCGTTAAAGCCTCAAAGGTTTTTTTTAAAGCTGCGCCAACCTGCCTGGATCTCGAACGCCTGAAATTATCGGAGGAACAATAATCATCGAAGGGAGGATATCTTCTAAGGAGGGGATTACGCTGTCTGCCGATAAACACACCGCACAGGAGATGGCTTGTTTGCGTCAATACAGATCAAGTGCAGGCCTGTAACACAATTAGTGGGGGAAAAAAATACACACCACAGCCGAGATTAAACGCAGGGCCGGATCTATAGCCGAAAGCGTTTCAATCAACACACACACGCATGCGCCAACCGTGCACCACACGTGCACACACACACGCGTGCACAAACAGTGCACCACACAAGCACATGCACACTCGCCAACAGACCCAATATAATTTAGCCCTAGGGAGCTATGAAATGTCACTGCTGGTGGCACCAAAAAAAAAACCAAGACCAGGTTAAAACCTAGTATACGGCTTTGCCTAACACACGTGATCCGGCCGACCAATGGCGTAACTTCACAACTCGCCCGACCAATGGTGTAACTTCATCACTCAGTCAGTCAGTCAGTCAGTCAGTCAGTCACTCACAGACATTCACGTTTTTGCAGGGCTGGCCCCGCTGTTGCGGTCCAGCCAAAAAAAGAAGTAAATAAATCGCATGCACACAGTGTGATCAAAGGACCGGTGCATAAATAAAGAATGTGACATCCAAAACCCATTTGTAGTTTCTATTTCCATTCGAGAAGTGTTTGTGTGTGGGTGTGTCATGTCATTTTAAACATGCTAAACACAACTTGGCTACAGCCATTAACCTGTTTTGAACTGGAGGCCTTTCCCCTCCCCCCAATCAGTCGGGGGTCTCAAAGGATCAACTGGGCACAATGAAATACCAATGGTGGTGGGGGGGGGGGGGGGGGGGGGGGGCACAGGGGAGGGGGATGGGGAGGGGGAGGGGGGAACTGTGCAACCAATTAATGTCTGTATCTGCATGCACAGTGAATCACATTCTTCCAGATCGATGGCATTGACTTCCGTAATTGTGCTAGTGGGCTGAGACCAAGTAAATAAATAAATAAATAGGTAAATAAATAAATAAATATAAATAAATATGCACGCACGCAAGCAAGCAAAGGCACAGAGGACAGACGTTCGGCGCTCCTCGAACAGGCATCCGCGGCTAGCAATAATCCGGTTCGCGAGCCAGCCGGCTGCTCGGAAGATAAGGGCAACGGTAGAGGACAAAACGAAACGAAAAGTCGCGAATCCGGGCACCCGGCGCGTTTGTTCGCCTTCCCGAAACGCCGAGAGCGCCCGTGAGGCTCGACCGCGCCCCGAAAAAAAATTTGAGCCTGGTTCCTTTTATGGGCGCATCTTTTTTCCATTACGCCGATCATCATCATATCGTGCAAAAGCATTTAAAAGCGTTAAAATATTGCAGGACACAACGCTGTAAAACCAAAAGTAAACCCATTAGCTGCTGACTGCCTAAACTCGTGTTTTATGAGTGAATAAATGAGCATTACCCAGCCCTGGGCTACAGGCTAATGCTGCTCTTCGAATCAGGTACATTATCTAGCTGTGTTTGCAACCAGAACAAGGCATTGCAATGGTTTAGCGCTCATGGGCCAAGTTAGCGTGTCACACCAAAGAACAGCTATCTCCACTCCAATTAATAAACGAGAAGTGTCTGGACGGTAAAACTGGCTCTGAGTCACAGAATCACGACATTTCCGAGGCTTCGTTCGTTTAATTTTTGGACAGAGAGTATGTCCATTAAATGTTGACCGGGTTTAATTTCGTGCTTGATGTTATCATTGTCCAGGCTGAATATGAGTGTGACTTCACCGTTCAACTGCTCGCTATCCACGACTTGCTTTAGTTAAGAAGTGGAAAAATTTTTAGAAACATCTCAGCCGAGGAACTTAATCTATTCCATATGTAACAAGCCCGTAATAAAAACACACAAAATGCATTCTCAAACACTTTGTTTCTGTCTTTTTATTCTTAAAGGTATTCTGCAAAGTCAAATAGTAAGCGGCCTGCAGTGCATCTAGTGATAAAATCAGCAACTATCAATATTTACTTGGCACCTGCTAAATATGCACATTAAAGTGCACATTAAAGGACTGGAGTCACCAGTTTTTTTTTAAATGGCTCCACTTAACAGAATTTACATATAGTATATAGCTCATTTGCAATATGTTGTTGCATGGCTGTATAATTGGAATTACCGGTTTGCACATCAAAAATTCTTACTGACGCGTACAGAGCACACAGGTGGGATTTCGCTGGAGAAACTGGGGTAGCATAACTCGCTAAAATCGTCCGTTTATGGTGTCTGCTCTACGCTTCAGACACCAGAAACCTGCAGAGGCTCCGTCCAGTGACCACTGAGCCACAGGCTGACCGTGCGTATAATCATTATCTTGTGAATTATCCGAAGCCTACACTTCAACCCAAATACTGTATATCACTTCACTGTAGGGGCATGCAATGTTACATTACATTACCTTACAGGCATGCAGCAGACGCTCTTATCCAGAGCGACTTACACAACTTCTTTTATATAGCATTTACATTTTGCATCCATTTACACAGCTGGATATATACTGAAGCAATGCAGGTTAAGTACCTGGCTCAAGGGCTCAACTGGCAGTGTCCAAGCGGGGACTCGAACCTGCGACCTTTAGGCTACAAGACCAACTTGCAATTGCCTCGCTCATTCACGGTGTCCTTTAACTCAGTAATTACTCTGGGACGTAGGACAGTCTTTAGTAACTAGTAAAAATGTATATATGCTCTTTAATCTGATTGAGGGAGCTCAGCACAAGAGCCAGGCAGAGGTTCATCACTTTCACAATGAAAAACAGATTTGAGGAACCTGGGGAGTTGTGTGTGTGTGTGTGTGTGTGTGTATGTATGTTGGGTGAGAACATGAGCACATCTGCTTTCAGTCTGTTTTAAGCAAAATTCAAACCGCAAGCATTACCACATTGTAAAGTTGCTTTAGTTTGCACACAGCATAATTAAAAAAATATTCGCGAACCTTGTTTGACAGAGGCTTTGCGGTAAAGTCCTGCAAACATACCACATATCATCTGCTGGGAGAAAACTGCAACAGTATGGTCAACAACCAGCTGGTCAGTAACCAACAATCTACATATGCACACACACACACACACATGTACGCATGCACACTAACCACACACACACACGCACACACACACACATACATACGCATGCACATTCACCACACACAAACACACATATGCACACACACACACACACACACACACACACACACACACACACACATATATATACAATAAGTCTTACAATCACTCTTAAGGAACCCCAGTATGCCGAGTTTCAGTGAAAGGGCAACCTCGCACTGCTGACTGTGCAGTTTGATGCAGCGCTGTTACTGTACTCTCCTAGGGCCTGAAATCCCTCTCTTCCCATTAAATCAGAATCAAGCCGGGACAGTGCTACGCACACACACGCCACTGCTGTCTCTCTGCCACCTTTCCATAAAAAAATTTAGGCTCGCAGAAACGCACCGTCAAACTTCACTACCGACATGATTCCGACATACAGAGAACTCACAATTTCTGCGCGTACAACATGGCGAATGCTGAGAGGACTCTTTCTCTGGTGAGTCCTGGCGGCACGTACATCGCTGCTCATCACATTTCCATATCTGAACCAGAGCGACTCACACACATTGCCTATTTTCACATGCAGTCCTTCGACACGACTGGATGTTTTTACTGAAGAAATTTGGGTTAAGCACCTCGGTTAAGGGCACAACAGAGGAGCCCGAACCCAGAACCTCTGAGCTCACAAGCCCAGTCCCCTAACCACCACGCAGCATTTCCAAATGGCACTGATCAGCAAAGGCCTAGCAAAAAAACGAGTAGATGGCAGTGTAAGCTTTAAGAGTCGGGGCTGCTGGGTGGCTCGTCCTGCTAAGGCACTGACTAGTGCGCAGATGGACCCCGGGTTCTGGTACTGATACTGTGCCGATGCCAGCTGTCACCAGCAACCACTTTGGGCACCACCTAATTGGCCACGCCGTTTCCTGGAAAGGGATGGTAGAACCTCAGGTGGTGGGATTACCCACCAGCAAATCCCACCCCCACCCCCTGGATAAATCGGGTGTCCCAGTCTGCATGTACAAGCAGCGCAGGAAGTGTCTCCTCCTGACTGAACGTCCATGCCAGCTGAACAGGTGGGCTGCAGAATTAATTGCTGTCATGTGACAGCCAACAGAAGCACACGCATTGGAAGACGGCACATGCTTGATTGTGCTCGCCGAAATTCACAGAGGAACTTGCAGCGGTGGCCTCGAAAGTTCAAATCAGGGGTTAAAAAGACACGACGAGGGGCACAAGCAAGCTCGACTTTAAATTGACTTCTGGGAAAGCGAACGGCGGTAACTCAACGCATATCGCGTTTTTGTGTCCAACCCTCATTTGTGACGTGCACAAAAGAAAACCGGTCCAACGGTACACCACACCCCACACAGGTTCTATGCAGGCACCGCTAGGGGATGATTATATTTATTTAGATGGCCCCTTTTTTTGTTTTTTTTCCTGAAGACTCTGAAGAAATGAAAGCTTGGGACAGCAGACCACAGGTGCAGAAATCCACTGTCTGTTCTTCCCAGCCACCAGTCAGCAGGGAAAAATACAACAACAACGAAAAAAAAAAAAGCCTTCCTGTGCACACGCCGGTGACCGAGGGAGAAACAGACAAGAGGATTAGAAGCGTGTCGGGTGGCGTCCCCATTTTCGCAGTCCCCCGCCATGCCTCCAGACATAAGAATAGCGCTTTGCCTCTCAAGTAGAAATTATTTTAGAGACGTCGGGCCAGGGTAACCAGCTCATCAGAGGAAAAACCAGTAAAAAAGAAAACCAGCTGGGCGCGTGGGTTCAATTACACTCGGGTGATTAATTCGGGTCTGAACGATTCAGCCGCCCCGTTCCCCGGTTAAAAGGCAAGTTCTAGTCCTGTAATAAAAATTGCCATGTCATCGCTGTCTGCTCACGCCACTACTTCAGACTGCTAGTTACTGATGCACCCTCTCAGTTTCTGGGTTTTGCATGCTATCGTTTTAACTCGTTTGTCCAGTAATAGACTGCTTTTTTATTATTATTTTTTTTTTTTGAACTGCCCCAGATTTAGATGAACCCTTTAAGGTTATAATAACACAAATGTGCGATTACAGTGTTTTTAACTGAACATTTTAATGCTGATATAACAATCACCACTGGTAACTGAAAGCAGAACTGACTTAGAATTTTGAAAAAAAAAAAACATAACAAAAACTCAACTCTTCTAACGTTGAAACATCCATAATCCTTCTACAGGCTACAGGTACCACACAGCATGTCAGCCTCGGCTAATAATTAGTTAACAAGATGACGCCGTTCACGTATCCAAAAGTAAATGCACTGACACAAAGACACACTGGATTCTCCCTACCGCAGCCAATGGGCTCCAGTAACCTTTCATGTTGACAGGAAAGCTGAAATAGAAGCTTGCTTTTGTGTGGCTGAATAATTTAAACAGCATGGCTGAGTTTCACCATCACGCATAACACAGTGATATAGGTCATGAAACAAACTTTTGAATCACACTATTTGGATTACAGATTTTGCACCTTCCAATAGTTTGCTGATTTTGTTTTGCTCCAGAGTGCATATTTTACTAGGTGATCATCTTAAAAATCATATTTCTCACATTGCCGCAAAGACCTTTTCCCATATTCAGCCTACGGAACTCCAGTAAATTTTTTGTGTGGCATATTTTGAGATTTCAGTACATCCCCCTCTATAGTTTTAATTTTCCCGAGCTATTTGGAAATACGCAAACGTTATCATTCCCTTAATCATGAAACCACTGAACTGTATCGGGTCCAATAATGCGTCCTAAAAAAAGGCACAGAGCTGGCCTCTATGTATTTTCCCATTCAAACAGCTCCACTGCACAAAATACTTAACATTGTGATGAATAAACAGATATCAAGGGCAGAATCGCAGTCAGCCAATGACTAGCATTTAAACACTGGCCTTATGAAACAGTTTCTGCCGTCTGTGCTGCCTGCCGCACCAAAGACAGACATATGTATCAGAAAGGCCACAATGCTGTTGAAGCAGGACAAAGGCTCTGACAGCGTGTACTGCCAGCACACGCTACGATGTTCCATTACATAAATTGAATAGGCTATCACAAGGCCGAAAATGTATTCATTATTGAATAAGCTATTGATTTCTGTAGCTACTCTACTACAAAAAAAAAAAAAAAAAAACAACTAAATAAATAAAACCAAGCCATACCCATTCACAGCAGTAACCCCCCCCCCCCCTCCACCCCATTTGCTTTTCAGCAAATGTCAAAACCAGGTTTCAAAATAAAGGCTGGCGTAACACACTTCACTGGGAAAAGAAAATAATTAATATGAATCCAAGCAAATGGCATCCATTCGAAGACCGAGCAAGCCGTGGCATTTTCAATGTACCTTAATAGGTACACTTTATTGCTCCACTGAAAAAGGGCCAATTCCCCACAGATCGGCCCAGGCGACGCATAAAAAAAAATGGCAGATTGAGTCAAAAGAAAATGTTTTGTCAGTTTTTTTTTTTCGCCTCCCAATCAGCGGAGCCAGTCATGGGAGAAATCGTTGCCGAACGCCGACTGCGTGACAGGTTCGCCCGCGGTTTGAAGTGAGCACAACCGTCAGGAAATTAAACAGGGTTTTCAATGTCTGCTCAAAGAGTTTTTTTTATTTTATTTTTACCCTGACAGGGCTGGCGTTTACTAGCAAACCTGGAGAGCAACAACAAAAAAAAAAAAAACAACAACAAAAAGTCCATTACGTTCTCACCCGTTCTATGTCATATTCCCCCCAAGAGTAGATGAGCCAGGACAATAGTAACATAATCCTGTAGGCCTCTACATTCAGAGGAAGCCCCAAAGCCTGCTGTATAGTTTTCCCTAAGCAGGTAAAGGTAATATATAGGCCACACAAGGCTATTGAGTTTCGTCAGCGAAAGCTTACACCTGCGATTGGCGGGGTGGGGTGACATAATAGTCTCGGAAAAGGGTGGTGTCCGTGTGCCACCAGGCATGAGCTGACATCCAATCACATTCACACATCCCCTGCAGCTCCGCAGACAATACAGCTTTATGCGGGTCCAGGGGGAGGTGGCGGGGGGGTTGGGGGGGTTGGGGGGTTGGGGGGTGAGGTCTGATCTCTGGTTACCAGCTTCACGCATGTAAAATAAGTTGCAGAAAGTCTCACTGCCAAACAAGCAGTCAAGCAGCATGGCCAAGTTACCACAACCCCCCCCCCCCCCCCCATGGGACCCCTCTCAGCCAACACATTGGGGAGAACAAAAAAAAAAAAAACACAAATAAATGAAGGGTGTTTTAGTGAAGCAGAGCCTTCCTCTCACTCCTGGTTTGCATGTCGTGGAGTGAGAGACAGAGGTAATGCACGTTCTGTTTACCCTAAAGACCCTTCAGTGAGGGCTGTTACACCCACATTATGTCACAGCCCCCCCCCCCCCCCCCCACACACACACACACACCTCCCGCCCCCCGCCCCCCAGCACACCCCCCCCCCATCCCAGCTCCGCTGTCCCACTGTTCTCACCTGTCCTTTGAAAAAGTATCTTTTTCAAAGTGTCGGTCGGCGCCGAAACGTGACCCGGCCCTTCGCTATTGATTTTCAAGCGGAGGAGACAAGAGAGTTATGGGAAGAGGTTCCTCTCACACAGAAAGGGCTTCAGAGAAGATGTTCACGGAAAAAAAAAAAAGAAAGAAAAAAGACAGGGCTCTCCACAGAGAGGCTGAACCGGGGGAGCGGTGTGGTGTGGATGAGCACTCCAGTGCAGAGAGGTGCCACGGGCCCACTAAATAAATAAAATAAAAAAATAAAAACTATTTTCTGTCCCACAAATGAAAGCCCTTTGAAATCAACCCTGACGTTAAGGGTCAGACAGATAAATAGATAAATAAATAAAGAAATAAATAAATAAATTAAAAACACGGACCCTTTTTAAAGTTTTTTGTTTTTAAAAGGCGGAGAAAGCGGAGTGCCTCCCCTGGCCGCCGCGCGACCTCTCTCTCTCTCAAACGCGTTTCCAACCGCCGCGGCGACGTTCATAACGAGAACCGCGCTGACGGAGCTGTTGACCCACATAATGGAAACCCATAAAGCATTCCGAACGCACGCTGGGCACCGGAACAGCCGCTGAATGCACCGGAGAGGTTCGGGGGTCTTTTCTCTCTGTTTTATCGCCCGACCTAACCGAACAGAGGAGAGGACCTTCAACAAATCGCGTTTTAATTTCACGTTTATGACCTTTATGACATATTCAGTTCACAGAATTATTTATTTATTTATTTATTTTTTTATGACCAGACTAGGGATTTATGAGGCCTTTTTGCTGTCGCCAGGCTGACTAAATATTCACCTTGTCCGTGTGCGTGTGTGAGTGAGTGTGTCAGTGCCAGTGTGTGTGTGTGTGTGTGTAATTGAGTATGTGTGTCTGCTTGTATGTTTACATGGGAATTTCTGCTTGTGTGTGTGAGTAAGCACAGGCTGCGCTTGGGCACTGGCAGGTGGAGGTGAGCGTTCAGGGGTGGGGCTGACAGCTGTGGCAGCAGCACAGGCTGCGCTTGGGCACGGGCAGGTGGAGGTGAGCGTTCAGGGGTGGGGCTGACAGCTGTGGCAGCAGCAGCAGAAGAAGGGAACCCGGGCGTCTCTGTCTCCGCCTCCAGTCCGGTCTTTTACAACCCAGAGACTGCGCAGCTGAACTGAACTCAACGCAACGCAACAGATGCGCGCGGATTTACCGCCCCGAGCAGTCAGGAGGTCAGGGGGTCATCAGCCACCGGCCGCCTGACGTCAGACAGGGAGCGGCCCGCTCGCCCTAATAAATTACCCCCCCACCCCCCCCTCACCCCCCCGCCGAAATCCGAGTGGAAAAAGCGGCGTCAGCCTGGCGGTCGAAAAAAAAAAAATTAAAAAATCCAGCCCAACCTGGAGTTCAGACCCTCGGAGGGCTGTGGATTCCTACTGTCTACTGCATAAGGCCCCCCCCCCCCGCCCCTTCCCCCCCCCGCTCTTAAATACACTCTGCTCAGTCGAAAGACATCCATCACTGGCATAACCTGCCAGACCGCAAGCGATGGGGTGCTGGGTTCGAGGGCCCCGCTGCTCGCTTCCCACCAGAGTCAGAAACGCGGCCCGGGCCTCTAATGGGGAAAGCACATGGCGGGGCGGGGCGGGGCGGGGTGGGGACGGGGGGGACGGGCGCGCGGACGAGCTCGCGCTCCTCAACCGGGCTGCGGCGAGAA
>NC_049204.1:64272001-64419674 GCF_013347855.1 Anguilla anguilla
TGATTAAAGCATTGCTCGGTTTCCGATAAAGATGAAACGGGTTGTCTAAGTTGTGATGAATCATGATGCAGCCACAGGCATGTTAAAACCTGGAATTTGAATTTGAATCAATAACTTCAGTTTTTAATCTTTCGGAGGTGTACAAGATATGCATTTAGAATTCCAAATTAAAGACATTTCATTTTAACATGCTCTTCAATATAATGGCACAAGAACAAAACAAAAAGTTATTAGCTGTTTAAAGTTTTTCACAACTTCATGTCATGATGTCTCATTTTTCTGAACAGGTTCAAGGCAAAAATGTACATTTTTATATTCTCAAAGGATAGGGAAAATAAATTGAATTTGCATTGAATTGCAAAGAAAATTAATTGCATTGTAAATTTATGTGAATACGCATATTACATGATTGCATTTAAATGAGAAAGGTGATGAAATATAGTCTTTGAAATCATTTTTATGCAGTTCTTTCAAAGACTATTTGGTGGTATAATCATTTGCTAAAACAACATTTAAACTGTATTCTTCAAACCTTTCAAACCTGCTTTTTTTACTATGAAAACATGTAACATGTCATATATTTTCATGGGTTATCAGTAAATAAAGTTTTCATCTACTTTTGATTTTGTCTTCTATGAAAATAGTCAACTCAATTCTTATAGTATTTAATTTAAGAGGCAGTTATACAAACAGAATGAAACAAAATATATTGGTGTCCAAAACTGAGAACACATTTTTGAGCACCTCTTGTGCACCACATTACACTTTAGTGTTTGGAACTCCCAACCAGTGTTGCCAGATTTGAAAAAACGGCGTACCCACCCGAAGCCAATTTTTCAAAAACTTTTTTTTTATTTTATTTTATTTTATTTTTTTTGAGTAGCACAATTGGGTGGGAATCCACCCAATCTGGCAACACTGCTCCCAACCACTTTGGCTGCGGCATTATCATATTTGCATATTTATTATGATTCTGCTGTATTCCAAAATGCTCCCACAGTCCTCAACCTGAGAACCTATTATATTCTCATGCCTCAAGGTTTGAACAATATATTCCCAGACTCCACCAACAACAAGAATCTACATGCCTGAAGTCTCATCCTGATGCATTTGAGACCATGAAACATAAACACTTGTAACTAACGGATTATTGACAACTGCATTGTTCATTTATTGAACATTATTTATTCATACACTGTACCTCCTTTATTTATAATAATTATTCCGTGATGATATGAAGACACACATCCACAAATTCAGTTAGACCTCTCCCTGCACCTGTGGGGATTCTGGGTTATTTTCTTTTTGTTATTATTAATAAAGGGAACTTAATAGTCTCTCTCTCTCACACACATACACATACACACACACTCACACACCACAATACACACAGTAATAGTTAAAGAAGTGGATACAGAATAACATGAGATATTATTGTATGAACCTCTTTGAATAGAAATTGTTCTCAGCAGGTGTTATATGCCTCACAGTATGAATGTGGATTTTTTTTTCCCACCGGTAGACCGCCATGTATATCTGAATATGCCGAGTTTCCCTCAAGGAGTAAAGGTGACATTTTGACACAATCGAATACCTACTAAATTTTTCGATGTGTTACAATCCCTGAAACTAATTTACCTTGCTGGGTTTGTGAAGGAAAACGATAATGCTTACTTGTGAGTCAACATTAAGGACAAATGTTTATTGAATACAGGCCTAAAAACGGCTTATTCAAAATTATTCAGTCAGTGGTTCACGTATTATTGTCACTCTCTAGCGACCCCTGCTGGTTAATCAGGCAGCTGTGGACTGCGTATCAAGACCGCGATATGAAAGGTCTTTCCTCTCTGCGTTCACTCTGTGATGCTGTCACAAAGAAGCGGACATCCCACATTAGGGTGGAAAACTTATTTCCGAATGGATCTTTCAGCATGACAATCCCAAACACCTCAATATCAGCCAAGAAAAGGTTAACTGATCACACATTTACAGTTTTCACAATTGCCAGCTCAGTCTCCAGACTTGGACCAGATGGAATGAAATTGTGGTTTGAACTGAAAAGGGTAGGCTAATTGATAAGCGTAGCCTGAAGAATCTTGTAAGTTTTTGCAGGGAGAAGTGGTGAAAGACCATGTTTTTTTTCTTTTGTTTGGTTGGGGGGTATTACCAAAATCTTCTTCTATGAGTAACTGTATTAACATAAAAAAATATTATTTTCTGATTTTTTTTTTTTTAGCAGGTTATAGTGCCTATTACTTTTAGATTTTTTATCTTCTTTTTGTATTGGTTATTTTACGGTCTTCTTTTCTTGCATTTTTTGAAAATTGGTGTAAAGTCGAGTGCGCTGTTAAAAATGATTCATCGTTTCCCTCATTTTTAAAACGAGCGTTGCAGAAAGAAGTCCACAAAGAGTTCGGCAGCAGCCAACTCCCGTTTCTGCGAGTCTTACAAAGCAGTTTCGTCGGGGTCACTGATTCTCCTGTTATTTACCGAGTCAATAATCGGGAGTCAGTAGGTCCACGGTCGCCTGACTGGGCACAGCCGGCGGCCCCAGGGTATAAAACGCCCAGACCTGCGTTCCAGGGGCCCAGAAAAAAAGGAAACGTCGGCCAGGGTCCTGCGTTACCGGGACGACGGAATGGGACACCGGGGAGTTTTGGTTGTTCTGGCCACGGCCGTCTTCCTCTGCCATGCCGTGCCAGGGGTGAGTGCCTGCGCCCGTCCCGGGGTTTCGAGAGGTCACGCCGTCCCCTCTCCGGTTTCGGGTTGCTGAGTAAGACCCTGCTGATCGACCTCGTGAAAAATGAATCATCCACTTTTTAACAGTGGGTGTGGCAAGCTTTGATGTTCTCTTTAAAAAATACATATATTATTTATATTAACCCATATTAGATTTATATTTGACAGCTCATGATTCATACCTTGCTTAATGAGTCATGTACTCTTTTTTTTTTTTTTTTTTACCTGGCCTCACAGTTTAGAATTGTGTTTCATAATATCATCATTAGCTTAGCAAGAGGGTATTTAATTTTTTTTCCTTACAGAAGCTGTACTTCTCTTGAAGGCCTTGCTTCAGTTATCGTGATGAGCAGATATTTTATTTTATGTATTTATCTTTACTTATGTACTTATTTTACTTTTTTCGGGGGGGGGGGGGGGGGGGGGTTCCATGATTGTACCTTTTTTTCGTTCTTAAAATTTATTAGGTTAACATTTATCAAAGAGGTTGATTCACATGCTTAAAATTGTGCACAATAAGTTTAGGCCTACTTCTCAGCCTACTTCTAGATACCAACATATGCATATGCTACTTGGGCAGAGACACTGAAGTGCCGACCGCGATCTTCACTGCCATCATTATCAGATGCGTTTGTTAATGACAGTATTCCACATCCATGACAAAAACCCTTGTATGCATATTCAAATAGGCTACATACTTATACATATTATGGTAAATACATATTTGCACAATTTATTGGATTTCAAGACTTGTTAATTATTAGCTGAGTAAATATATTTATTTAGGGTAAAAATAGAAGTATATCAGATTGAAATTGTATTCGTATGTATTCGTTTCACATATCAAATTCGCATAGTATTAGTTAAAACTGATTTCAAATGGATTGATGGCAACTTTATATACTACTAATATTAACAGCATCTCTGCTGGTTTTCACCACATTAGACCAATACACAGGCCGATTCGTTTTTGTACGTCACAGGATGAGAAACATGGGGGGTCTGACACTAAATGTCCCCTAACCGTCAAAGTCCTGGACGCTGTGCGAGGGACGCCGGCTCCCGCAATCACGTTGAGGGTCTACAGGAAGGCCACAGACGGTTCGTGGGCGGAGGTTACTCGCGGGTAAGTAGAATGTTTCTCAATGTCCATCACCATTTTGTCGACCTTGACCGTTTCCCCTAATATTCGAAAATCAACCCATTCCGGACATTTTAGCCGGATACGTAACATAATTATCATCTATGTCTTTCAAACGAAATAGTCTAAGTAGTACAAACGGAAACGCCTTTCCACAAATTACCCGAGCACAATGATACGTTTGGCACGTAACCACGTTCTCTCGCCCAGAGCCACCGATGCGGCCGGCGAAGCTCACGGTCTGATTGATGAACAGAATTTCACGCCGGGAGTTTACCGGGTGGAGTTTGATACAAAGACATATTGGAAGGCGGAACGGCAGACGCCCTTCCACGAGCTGGCGGATGTAAGTAAAGTCTTGACTTTGCGTTTGCATGCTAAAAAAAATACATTGTCCATCCACCACCACCACCACCACCAGTAGGCCTAGTTAGCAAAGACCACAGCTGCCTTGATGTGATGGCTCCCTTGTTTGTTAATCAACAGGGGAACGAACGAACGCTTGAAGCGTTTCAGTTTGAAGGCAGGAAATCTGTAGCGTTTTCTTGGCTTCTTTCAGTTTAAATTCGGCACGAGTTAATGATCGGCGGTGACTTAGTGCTTACCTGATCAAAGTTTGTTCGAAAATGCGCTGGCGCCGTTGGTCGTGACGTTGTGTTTGTTTGTTTGTTCGCAGGTGGTGTTCCAGGCCCACGCGGACGGACATCGTCACTACACACTGGCCTTGCTCCTCAGTCCTTTCTCCTACACAACAACCGCAGTCGTTACGAACGCTCACGAGTAACCGCGACACAAATATTTTTATTTCCCCCATCTAGGAAGTAAATGGTTAACAATACCGCATTTAATCAGGTGCCCTGTACTGGGGCAAAATGAATAATGAAGATAAAATGATAATGACCTGCTTAGATGGGAGAGGAGAGGGCAAAACACTTCCAGCAAGGCCAGCGTAGGCCAACATATCACAGATTTGCTACAAGTAAGTAAATGCGAATTCATTTTCATAAGAGACTGAAATAGAAACTACGTATGGCACTAAAAGAGGCGATATGTATGCAGTTCTACCATTTTAAAGCACCACTTTAACCTTCATCTTGTCCTCTTTTCAGATTTAACATCAGTGAAACGCCCCTAAAATTAATTATTTAAAGCATGAAATTTGATTACTTTTCCCGGAGTGACCCGACCATGAAAAAAGTAAAACAATGTCAGTTTTATATTTTTATAAAATCAGTACATCAGAGTACAAATATTGTCTTGAACCTTTTTTTTTTCTTTTTTTTTTTTTTTTAAACCCTGCAGTAATTCAGAAATCATAACCATAATGAAGCACCACACATCTATTACATCTTTTAAAAAATATTGTTTTAGTAAAAACAAGTGGGGACTTAACCTCTGCACTGTGATGGAGGAAAAAAAGTTATTCACCGATTTATTGATGAACAACAGGTTGTTTCTACAGGAAAAATATTTAGGGTTAAAAATTTTATTCAAGAGGCCTTATCGCAGGGGGTCTATCACAAGGATGGGTTATTTTTAACAGTGCAGACGCAGGCTGCATGCATAATATGAAGACAATACAAGGGTTAAAATCCTGTGAAGGTGCAACTGAAGGAATTATGGTTATGACAGACTGATCACTTTTTCTGATTTTTTCTTTTTACTGTTGCATGAGTGCATTTGTGTGACATTACTTCATAAGCACTAAATAAATTTTACGATCGTCTATGCAACTTCAATCAGTTTGATCTGAACCTACCATATCATTGAGTAAATGCAAATAGTTGTCTTCATATGAGGACATCTTCTAGAGAATGCAGAATGTTGGGAGGAAAAAACAAAACCTATAGAAAGCACATCATGAATATGGCAATGGAAGTATTTATTCACATTTGTTTAAAAACAAGGTTGCAAAGTCCAACATTTTAGCTAGAAACTCTTTTCATTACACAGCAGGAGGTGAATGGATTAAAAAAAAAAAAAAATGTAGAGTGGTAATTGCATACACCTTGTAATTTGAAACACACTGTTCAAAATTCCATTCCATTAAGACTTTCACTGGGAATGTTAGCCCACAATAACAAAAACAAAACTTTTCTTTTTTTTTTAAATTTATTTTTGTCTTCAATCATATCTTCCATCGAGGTCACAGTTCATGAATCAAAATCAAACCTTAAAAACATCCACACTCAAAACGACAACACCCCAATCCTTACTTCACAACCAAAAAATGTAAAAAAAAATTAAAAATAAATAAAAATTTAAAAGAGCATTTCTAAAACATCTGAAAGAAACAAAACAATAAAGGCACAGTTAAGAATACTGCAATAATTCACATTACAACATTGTAATGGTGAATACATAAAAAATAAAAAAATAAAAATAAAATCATTTAGGATATTTCAGAAACAGACGCAGCAAATGGACACGCCAGGCGGTCCCTGGCGAGCGGAGGACAAACGTAAACCGTTCTCAGTGTGATTCCATTGGCAGCCATTACTGCAGCGTTTCAAACGTTACGCTGAAAAAATGATGATGATGATATAATGATATGAGCTTCTCAAAACTGCTCAGATTCCAAAAGCAGCCGTTTATTCTGCTCCTTAGGTGGACAGAAAATAGCTTAGAAACCAAAAAAAAAAAAAACATTCATCCAACGAATATTGCAGGTAGCGGGACTCAAGACTCAAATGTGCTAAACTCCGATTCAATCAATGCACTTGTGCCCTCATAATTAGTCAAATTGATATTTTCCACATGTGTATATGTATTTATTGATGTACGAGTGTATGTACACAAAGTATTTTTTTTTTCTTTGAACAAGTATAGCATACGTGATGTACATTTTACAGTAGACTTGTTTCTTCATTTCCTTCAAGTCTGGATTTTAAACTCATTTCGTTGGTTCCAGAAATTCAGAAAACATAATAGTTACATGGACTTTGGCACAGCTACCTTGCTAGGATTCTTTCAGTTTTATGGGCATATGTATACAACCAGGCTTGCGTAACAAAAAATGCAGGGGGGGGGGGGGGGGGGCAAATCAAATAAAGACTTTCAACCCACAGTTCAGCTGAAATATCAGTCTACACTGGAGGCGGGCTTTTTTTTTTCTGCTGCCCAAGACAGTCCTAAAAAATGGTCATCCATACCTTTCCCTTGTGGTCAGTGATTGGGTCAAGGTTCTGATTCTACAGCACTCAGCCAGCACCACAGTTGTATCTACTAAACGGCTTAAACATGAACACTGGCGAGTGTACAAGCAAAACCTCAATGCTGAAAGAAAAAAAAAAAATGTTTTTCCATCACACACGCACACACACACACACACAAAATAAAAATATGACAATGGGTACAATGATGTAACAACTTCCTTTTGTAAGCTTTTTTTTGGTGCTCATGACCCATATATTCATTTTCCAATGCCATTCAAGAACAAAACCGGTTGCTCTGTCATTTAGCCCTTTTTACCTGGCCTGCTGCTAGCTTAGGTTCCAACGCAATGATGCAAACCAGGTGGAAGCTCACAGTACAGCCTGTGCTATCAATGTCAGAAACATTCTGCCATTCAGCAGCAGCAGCTGCCCCCCCCCCCCCCCCCCCCCCCCCCCCCCCCCCCCCCCCGCCCCCACCCCATAGCTGTACCCAGCAGGCCCACCTTTTAACTGCTAACCATAGAGTTTCTTTACACAGTGCACTTCAAAAAAAAATTATAAAATTCCTATGCAACTTTTTAAAAAGCCTGAATTTTTTTTTTTTTATTTTAACTTTTTTTACAAAAAATTATTTTATTTCCCTAGTAACAAAATAAATTAAGGCATGCAGAAAGTACCGTCAACCAAAAAATATTTTCCTTCAAATGTTCGGTGCACATTGTGTTTATGAATTAGACTTCCTGTACAGAAAGCCCATCATTTTATCAGCCATACATGAAAGGGTGGGTGGGGTGGGGGGGCAAAGGTACAGCTGCCAAAACAAGATTTCGTAGAACACACTTCATAATAATTCCAATATGCTAGACAAATTTTAAATGGCAGTATTTACATGTTGCATTCATGCGAATGGCCTCACCGGTACGGTACAATATACAGCCGAAGGACTGGAAAACGCCTATTATCATACATACAGTACCAACAGGAGTGCTCGTGAAGCTTAACTTACACAAAATGTTTCTTTGTAAATTTACATCAGACCTATGTTGTACAAATCTTGAACTTTTTCCTCTTTGCCCTTAGGAACAAAAAAAAAAAAGAAAATAAAATAGATATGCGTAGAAATACGTTAGGACAAAAACGTGATGGAGATAAGCGTGAAATGTTTTATGAACAAAATTCAAAATAAGTTACAAAATGCAGTCTAGAGCCTAAATGCATTTAAGGGTTTGCTGTGGACACCATAGTTCTTGAGGCCATCACTCCTTCCATTTGAAATATGTAGAATTTGTTGCCAGGACACACACACACACACACACACACACACAACCACACACCATAGATTTTTCCCTCCAGCAGAATCCTTCCTGAGGATAACAGTAACTTGGCAGCACACCCTTACAGTTCCAGTTAACAGTGCCCTACGTCAAGGCTTCCTTCAAAAGGTCACAGCGGACCAGGCGCAAAGGTTCGTAAATCCCGCGCGCGGACGACGATGGACACGCTCAGTAGTCTTCCACAGGCGCCAGCTCCGGAGACAGGTCGACGGTGATGTTTTTGTACAGGCCGCTCAGAGTGACCTCAGGCGTGTACTTCAGGTTGTTCAAACCATCGAGGTGCTGCCTCTCTTTGGAGTACCTCAGCAACTTGTACCTGGGGAGGCAAAACGGCTAACGATTATCAGGGTCACGAGCTGAAATCGTGAGATTCTGAAGACAAGCTGAGCAAGAAAAAAAAAAAAAAAAGCGACTATTAATAAATCATCATCAATCATAATTTCAAGATCTGAACTTTTTTTTTTTGCTCCTTTCTTCCAAGTACAAGTATGTGGTTATAAAAAAACCAATATGACAGTATATGATCTGTGACAGTCCAAACAGTAGATACGACCGTATAGGTATTACATAAAGGGCAACATTGCTTGTAATCTGAGAAGGAGGACTATCAGCAAAGAGGAGGCCATTGAACTGAGGGTCACAGTTCTGTCTGAGCACTCTCCTCACTGCTGGAGAACTGGGTCAACAATATCACTTTCCCAGAGTACGTAAAACCAGGCATTGGACAAGTAAACCCCCCCCCCCCCCCCCCCCCCCCCCCCCCCCCCCCCCCCCCCCCCCCCCCCCCCCCCCCCCCACTGAGAAAAACCGGAGTCTAGACATCTAGAGGGGTGAAAATCTTGGTTCAGAGTTCAGTTTCGACAAACAGGTTTGCCTCAGATATGGCTCAGCTTTTACGCAGGTATAGCCTGGCTACGCTACGTCCAAGTCGGGTGGAAAAACTTTGACTTTTAGTTCGTAAGTTGAATAACACTTGTCACCATCTTTACTTACCTACTCACAGAGTCAAAGTTTGTGTAAAACAGAAAAATAAACTTTTTTTTTTTTTTTTTTTTTTAAATGAATCTAATGTCACAGATATATCCGGCAAGTACACATTGAGTTTGGGCAAGGTTGACCAGGCAAGTGTGGAAAAAACTTTTTTAAAGCAGGAAACACATAACAGCTGCAGCTTCCTTTCCCAGTTTTCAGTAGCCAGAGGATTTAAACACTTTCATAGCAATACTTTTTTTGTTTTTACAAAACAAACCTTTCTATAACAAACCATAGGAAATATGGGGGGGGAAAAAAACAAAGAGAACAAATGAATAAAAATGAATACATAAAAATAAATAAAATCTACACCATAATATTTTGAAGAGGGGTCACTGGAGATCAATTTTTAAAAAAACAAACCCACAGCTTTAACACAAAACCAAGAGTGAATGAGTGTTTCCCTTTTAAACTGTGTTTGTTCCCGCCCCACCACCCCCCCCCCCCCTCCCCCGTCCTGTCCCGTCCCGTCCCCCCC
The DNA here is from genome assembly GCF_013347855.1 of Anguilla anguilla. NCBI lineage: Eukaryota > Metazoa > Chordata > Actinopteri > Anguilliformes > Anguillidae > Anguilla > Anguilla anguilla. The sequence continues at coordinate 64,281,881 of NC_049204.1, forward strand.
CGCCCCCGTCTTGTGTACTGCAACGGCTCTGTAAGAAAAGCACAGCCCAACCTCCCTTGCAGTGGTGGAAGACAGGACAACAGCACTGACCTGCCCAAAAACTGCACTTCCCCCCGATGGTGGTGCGGGATGGACTTGTACCTTCCCACGTCCCCCTCCGGCCGGCTCACGTTAAAACCAGCGTAGTGCACTCTGGGAAACAACGAGCACAACAAGTCATTCAGGGGCATTCTCAGGGTGTCAGTGTCTACCGAAAAGTTATTTATTAATTTTTTTTTTTAAACCCATTCAATACAAATGAAGCTCCAATATAAATAAAAGAATACTGGCAGAAAATCGGTGTGCAGACAGACAAGATGGACAGCACATAACAGTGATCATCTTCCTTGTAAACCTGTCCACATACTGAATGGATCAGGGGATCAGGGGATCCGGGGATCAGGCTGGCAGTGATATTAAGGAGCACCTGAACCTCGCCTCATCGGTTCGGCAAGTTTGGGCAGGCCCGACTGGGGCGGCTCCCCGCCCCGTCAGCATGGAGCACCCTGCAGCTAGCCAGACGCAATGCTGCCCATCCTCTCACTGCGCCTTCCGCATGCTAGGCTAATATGGCTTTAGGTGATCTCATGAAATTTAATTTGTTGACTTCAGAGATCAGGCTTTGATTGAGTTTTTTTTGTTTTTTTAAGCATAAATGACGCTTAAATAAAAAAAAAATCTTTTTTTTTTTTTTTTCTCTCTTTTAACCGACGAACACAATTGGCCTAATTTCTGCTAAGGAACCACGGTAACAGCCAGTAACGTGATCACACTACAGCACAGGTCTATTAAGTCCAGTCCAGAGGACGTGGTGAACAGTCCTGGGGTCATTAGTGTCCGATCGGTCACTGACCTGTTCCAGAGGTCGTCATCCTCCCCTCCCCAGCCCCAGAATGCATTGGGAAATCCATTGATCTTCCGGAACTGCTCCACGGTGAGACCGCTCACGCCTCCGAAGAACTCGCTGTAGGGAAGACTGACGAGAAAACAGCAGAGTCACCAAACACACCCCACCGTTAGCCGTGAGCACAGCGTCTACAACCCCCAGAGCACAGCGTCTACAACCCCAGAGCACAGCATCTACAACCCCAGAGCACAGAGTGTGTGTGTGTGTGTGTGAGCGTTTTATATCAGTAAATCCAGGCGACCAGCGAGAGACTCACATGTACATGTATTTGTCGAGCTTGGCGGCGAAGTGCCGGGGCATCTGCCCGCAGCCGTAGTAGTTGCGGTCGTTCTCGGGGATGTGGTCCACGTCGTGGAAGACCAGGCAGTCCCAGTCCAGGTCCTTCATGGCCTCCTTGAAGCCCACGTTGAACAGCATGGCCCGGTTAAAGGGTTGGGTGCCGGTCTAGGGAGGAAGTGACATCACAGTGACATTTACAAAACGAGACAAAGCAGCGGTTCGTCCGTGTAGAAGCCGCACGTGACGCGTGCGCACGTCCAGCGAGATTAAGATCGCTAGACTGGCTATTCAAATGTATTCATGTCACAGACACCGCAGCGCGAGTCAACGGGCATGAACTGCAGCACTTGACACAGAGTAACCCTACACTCCGGAGTCTGGAAATGTAGGCGCCTGCAGCGCCTGACAAAAGACGACCAGCAGGTGGCAGCACTGCTACACAAAACATGTCTGGTGTCAAGACAAAAAATAAACAAACATAACAACGTTAAAAAAAATACACAAGGGCACATGCATACACAATTTATTTATTTATTTATTATTTTATTTTTTAAAGGCCAATGCAAACGAAAGAAAGGAAACCCTCACTAAGCAGCACGTTTAAAGGAAGAAAGAGAGGTACCTGCTCGATGACGTAGAACGCAAACTGCAGGCGCTGCCTCTGCAGCATGGGGGTGAGGTGCTGGAACAGGATCGGCAGGTGCTCGTGACGGTTTCGAAAGGGAATGAGAACAGCCACCTGACAGGAAAAAATTAATTAAAATAAAAACATTCACACATTTTCAGTCACAAACCGATTCCGCCGCAAAAACCGGTCACATGACCTGGGCCAGACAGGAAGCACAGAAAAAGGTACAACGGCCACACAGGACATCCAAACGGACGAGCCTCGTCATCAGCACGTCATACCGTTCAACGATCATCACAATCACAGGGCAGCGTTTACGCACAATTTTTAACTGCCGATGTCGAGCGAGCAGGTCTCCGAACGTTAAACTCTGAAACGGTTTAAAAATGCACGTCGTGCTAAATTTCCTTTTATGAAGAAACTGAACGATTCGATCCTTTCAAGCCAAACTCCAAACATTCATGCAAACAAAAAATAATTTTTTTTTTTTTTTTTAATTCTTGCGCTGGGTAAGTCCGCCAACCTTCCAACGGGGCCTGCAGTCGCGAGGTTTCCAGTGTCCCCCAGACTGGACGTTCAGGTGCTGGGAAAATCTAAGCTGGATCTCCTCCATGGGGATCTCAGTCATGTTCACATCGATGTGACCCTCTGTGAGGCGAAACAGGGGGGAAAATGTCAACATAAGAGCTCAAAGCTACAGCAGTCGGAAATTACAGTCCTAGAGCAATCAGGATATTAAATAAGAGTTTCAAAATGATGTTTCGTTGTAAAAAAAAAAAAATGTATCGTATATTACATCCTATGGCTTACAGTGCTTCCAAATTTAACACAAGCTTCTAAAATCTCTGCTCAGCTTGTCTAATAACTCAATCCACATACATGCAAGCATTTGAAAACAGCGTCTTATGATCAAAAATTACAAATTTGTATAAAAAGTTTCATTATACAAACAGGCTATAACAGGGCAGCCCAACCATGTTCCTAGAGACCTACCATCATGTAGGTTTCCATTCCAACCGTAGTATCAAAGCACACCTCATTCAACAGCCAGAGAGCTAATTGAGCTGCTAATTAGCTAAAATCGGGTGTGCCAAGCTAGAGCTGAAATGAAAACCTACAGGACAGTAGATCCCCAGGAGCAGGGTTGGGCAGCCCTGAGTCACACGGCGTAGGAAGGGTTACGTGCGTACATAACGAAGGGGCCACTTCCTGTGAGAACGCGATCTAAACACACACAAGGCTCGACAGGGCGCACATTTGAATCTATTCAAAGCCCGGAGCCCAATACGGAAATTTGGCGACGGGCGGAGTCGCGGGCGGCGTCGCGGGTGGAGTAGTCGCGGTCGCTCCTGGTCGCGGAACGAAGTGGGAAGTGGTTCCGGGGATACGAGCCCGGAAGAGGGAACGCGTCTGCCTGGGAACTCTAATTTGGCGCCCATAAATGGGATAGTTAAACATTAAATTAAATCGTTCGGCATGACAACATTCGTGCCCAGTCTCAGAGGTTCTCAGTCCGATAATTTTCTGTATACTTTTGGAAAAACAAAAATCCACCAGCACAGGCGGTTTAAAAAAATTAGCTTTTTATCCATTTCATATATATACACAATTTTCTTTTTTTTTTAATCTGATCCAAAAAACAGGGATCAATATGAATTTCCATGTAAATGGATCAAGCCCTTCTCTTAAGCCTCTTTAATCAAGCTGCAGAGGGGACTCATTTGATCCTCTCCAATTAGCTTGCATTCATGATTCATGCTGCACAAAATGAAGGCCTTTCCCAACACAGCGATGTGCCCAAACAACACAAAACAGCCTAAATGTTTTTTTCCTCCATTTAAGCCAGTTTTTGGCTGGACCGCAACAGCGAATAGGGCCAGCCCTATAAACGCGAATGTCTGTGACTGAGTGACTGAGTGATGAAGTTACACCATTGGTCAGTCGAGTTATGAAGTTAGCCATTGGTCGGCCGGTCCAGCTATGTACTGGGTTATGACCTGGTCTTGTTTCCCCCAGTTTTGCATACGCAACACCTGCAAAGTGTAGAACAATTATTCAGCGGCTCCTAAACAACAGCGGGAACTGACAAGCAGAGATACTCCCGTCTTCACAATGGCACCAACCCGAGCGACCGTTTCAACTCCTCGAATCACGCAGAAGCAGATTTTGGGGGGGGGGGGGTTGAGGCAGGACTTACTCATAGAAGGTAGTTTCTCGGGGCACGGGAGATCGCGTGCAATGGTGAAATTTTCGGGGAGATATGCGGTGGGGTGAACGATGAATTCGCTGGAGTTACTGCCGTCAGGGTAATCTGCAACAAAGACGCGGACGACAAACATTTAAAACATAAACAAACAAATAAAGCTTAAATGGTTATTAATGTGCACTCTCATGCACTAAAATAGTGTATGCTCCTAAACTGATAATCATCCTAAGGGTAGATATAAATACATTGGCTCAATAACTGCATGGATTACCCTTGAATACACTGAACAAAGAAGAAAAATAAACCACAAAGTCACATCTGCTAATAATTATTTAAGACTCATGAAAATAACAAATACCACTGACGTCGGCGGATTTGTATAACAGGGTTTGCAACGGTCAGCTCATACTGGCCAGCAGTGTGTCCTCCCAAGATGCAGTGCACTGCTTTACTTTCTTACATTTATTTCAGAGACTACATACACTTCAGTTCTAATCAACTTAGATAACGTGCATTGACCGCTTACTGCAATATTGTTTTACTGAAGTTATGGTGCCTTAAATTTTGGGGAAAAGTTCATCTCTTCCAGTTGTGGACAGGGTGGGGGGGGGGGGGATTCTCAAGCATGTATCCCCCAATTAATGAGGGAGCTGCTTGTGACACCATATTTTTGAACACAAATCAGGGCTGCTCCATAAATCATTAATAATCACACATTTCAGGCTCTTCTTCTCTGCACTGCGTATGGACATGAAAAATGAAGCCTTCAAATTTTGTGCGCAAAAAAATAAAAAATTTTAAAAATGTAAAAAATCATCCCTGTGCTTTATTTAGAGTTAGCCATTAAAATACAGTCAGCACCACCGCGGGATGGCAATGGATAACCACAGGCCCCACAGCATACCCACCGGTGCCGTTCAGCGTGCTGTTCTTATTGGTGTACGATCTGATCATGTGACCGATCGTCCGGACGTTGTCCCTGAGCATCATGCCCTGGGCTTGGACCATGAAGTAGTAGGTGTTGGCTGAGAAAGAAGCAGAAGAAAATGCGTTTCAGCGGCGGCCATGTTTAATTCATCGCCGCGGGTTACGCAACAACGCTCAACCCTTTATGCGCTCCGGTTATTTTTACACACACATTCAGAGCACACAGATTAAAGATGGCCTGATCTTTTTTTTTCGGTCTGTGGATCTTCATTCCTGACAATATTAGTCTGGCGACACTGCGCAATAAAGCAAAAGCCGTAAATAAGGAAAGAAGAAACACAGAATCTGGAAAAATAAAAACTACAAAAGTGAAAATGTAACCCATTTACAGGGTTCAGCTCCCCCGTCAGAGAGAACTGAAATATGCATCGAGAACAGCTTGAATCCCTGCTGTAACACTGAGGGATGCTACCACGAGACAGAACCTGACCTGCTTTTTAAAAAAAAAAAAAAAACATGCTGTTGTACATCTCACTCTCTCTCTCTCTCTCTCTCACGCACACGCACGCACGCACGCACGCACACAGCTGAGCTGCAGTGTCTGCTGAGTTTACATTCACGTACAAAAAAATTACTTTATTTTATTTATTGTTTTTAATCAGTAACCAACTCAGACCCAAAAAGCCACGTGAGCAGAGCCAACTGCCCCCAGTTAACTGCTTTATGTTTCAATGAATCAATTAAATTCTTCAGTGAAGTAACAGTGAAACCCAACAGGCCCTACAGCTCACCAGGGCCAGGGCGACATAACACCATGTGAAATATTCGACCGATGAAGTGCCTGCCTGCCACAGCTGCACAGGATTCCACTCAGCTGATTGGCTGACCAGGTAGGAGGCAGCTCCTGGCTGCAAGCACTGTGGAGGACGGCATTGTGGAGTGTGCCCTCTACCATCTACACCAAACGGACAGGCCAACCCAGGCATTCCAAAGTCAGGTATCTGGTATCCGGTGAATAGTGTTCCCAATTGCAGTCAGCCATCGTTTTCCCACACCCTCATCCAGCAACAGCTGCCCCAAAATAAATTCCTTCTAACGCCAATGTTACAGCCTTGCCATTTTGCCACAATGCGGCAAAAAGCGGCATTTTCTTTTCAGCAAAACCATAAACCTAGATTTTCTTTCTTTAGTGGCTAGCATGCTAGCAAGTTGAAGAACGGCTTCCAGGCCAAGTAGTAAATGTCCAGCCCCTCGGTTTGCATTCGGTAGAAGTGGAAACCTGTGACTGGCATCACCTGTGAGCACCTGCCCCTGTTTTACTTTAGAAAAGCAGGTACACCTGGAGCATATGCAGTAGTTTGGGGCTCTCTCTCTGCACTCACTACAGGTACAGAGCTGTCTGAGAGCTCATTTTAAATAAGGGGGACACAGCTAGCTTCGCTTCTACATACACAACAAAAACCCAGGCTGGAATTCCCCTTTAGTCCTTCAACTTTAGCATCTCAATTGGCATTAGCATACACACAGCATAAATTAGTAAGTACTACAACCAGACAGACCATAGCGTTTACAGGAAATCTCAACCTGCTTTTGGCTGGGAAGTGAGCGAGCGAAGCCAATCATTTATTACCAACCATGCAGAAGCAGGCGCAAGGGCATTTACGCGCGCGCACAACATTCGCACCTCTCGCGCTAACGCAGTTAAACCGGTTCAAGCCCCTTCCCACGCTCGGTAACCTCGGACACAGGAATCCCCATGATGCAAAAGCAATCGTATACGGACAACCCGACATTCCCGTTCGTTCAGGCTGCGTGTGGCGGACCTCTTGTGCTAATGAATACTCCGCCTTAGTGCGTTTCACGCAACTTTTCTTTATTTTTTTTTGCCCGAGACTTACGCATGAAGGACAGAGACAAAATTATATTTTATGGAGTCAGAAACGAAACGAACATGCGCCAGGTCACTGCGAAAAGCGTAAAAGAAACCTGTAATGTCAACCCGACTGGGGCAGGCGCACAACAGGAGACAGCAGAGGAATGAAGTGCTGGATTTACTGGGTCAGAAACGATCACCGGGTTGGGTCAGGGGACGGATGATTTTGTATCTTCCACTTCTGGTGTTTTTTTTCTTCATAAAAACTGCGTTTTATTTCGGTTGCGTTCATGCACTAAATTAAAGTCCCATGCATGAGCGCAGAGGTTACTCTTTCATTTCCTTGTCATTTTCTAATCGTTTATGAAGGATGAACTATCAGTATTTCCAATTACATTGCTGAAAGTTTTTTTTTTTTTTTTTTTTTAAATGCATGGAGCTTCTTAGAGCTCACCTCACTAGTAGAATACACAGCCTCTTCTAGAATTTGCATTTTAGGGGGAAAATTCAGCCTGCAAACACATCCAGCAAGTCTTGCTTCCCAATACAGTGGCTGGAATACAAGCCTCAGCAAAATTTTCTGCTCAAAAAAATATAAACTTTTTTTTTTTTTTTGTTTACTGAAAACACGAAATGAATTCCCCACTAGACATTGACCTAGACGTCTCATTGGTGGCACGCACGCACGCACACATGCATACACTTCGCATATAGGGGCACACAAGGAACAAAAAGCAAGCGGCCATCTTGACTGGCAGCAAATGCTGTATCGTGTTGGCGCTGTGCAAACACACGCCAGCAACAACAAAAAAATTATATTCCCCAGCATCTGTCTGCACTTCATACCCACGCAATATCATCCAAATGGAAAATTAATGGTGAACATGCATCCACTACATGTTCGTCACTCTTGTTTGTAAAGCACCTTTTCTGCATAAGATAACAACAGTGTGGCAGATGACCGAAAAAGAAAGATCAGTCCTGCTTGTGTAAGGATAATGTGCTCCGGTTTTCCATCGCACGCATGTGTGTGAGTGTGTGATTGTGTGTGTGATGGGCGAGGTCGAAGCAAACGCAAACATCCACCGCTAATGCAGCGCAGCTGGCACAACAACAGCATCACTACCTGGAGCACCCGAAAAGAACAGAGGACAGGAGGCGGGGGGGGGGGGGGGGGGGGATAAAAAGAGGAGAACAAAAATAGAGACGTGTACCACCGTGACCCACTTTCTGTGACAAAGCCTCACTCACCCATTCAAATAGCTTGCTGTTTCAATACAGCAGGTTTTTTAAAAAAGTTTTCTTTTCTTTTTTTTTTTTTAATCACCACCAAGACAAATCAAGCACTGGACACAACCTTTTATGAAATGACCAAAAAAAAAAAAAAAAAAAAAACCCCCACCAATTTCTGAGTTACAGCGACAGAAAGAGACATTCCCAGACACACTGAACACTCTGGAGGACAGGATAATAGAACGCAGGCGCTTGGCTAGATACACCAAGAATTTACGCCTAACAGACCTTAGTCCTAAACACATGGGATGCCAGTGTTTTTTCATATTACATCAGCCACTGATATGGAATTCATGGCTGTTATTCCATAGTTTCACATTCCTCAAAGTATGTTTTTTTTTTATTTATTTTTTTATTAGCAACAGTACTAGAGACGTATTCAGACTGTGAAGGATATATATACTTATTTGGAGCAAGAACGTGCCTTTTGGAGATTCACACATACATAAACGTTCGCCCCAGCACAATAATTGTGAAACGTAAACTTCTGAAGACAAACGATCTGGAACAAAACGAGTGTGTGTGCAACAGCTAAATAATGCATGCTAAATACTGGTAGCAGTGTGGTGTGGTGCGGTGGGACAGGGGTCTTGCGTCTGATAGATTGGCAACTGGAGATTGTGAAACTTCCCCAAATGCAAATGTCAAAAATTTCCCCAGAAGCTTTAAACCAGAAGTGTCCGATCTTACCCAAAAAGGACGAGCGTGGGTGTGCGGGTTTTTGTCTTAGCCTAGTACTCTCAAGAACTGATTCAACTACGTAACCAAGCATGGTCAAGACCTTGATAGGAAGAATCAGGGGGCCTTGGTGCAGGGCAAAAACAAAAACCTGAAATCAGCCATCTCTGACATCCAGCGAATGCCACGGGCATCCTAATGCACTGCTCCTGCATCAACCCAGCCTCAATTAAAATAACCTGGTCATTCACGTCAACCAAAAGGAACACCCAAAATGCAGTGACTCATTGCAACCCCCTGCTTCCCTGTCATACGCCAGACATTAACTAGCCTGTATAAGCGGTTTGTTTTTTTGTTTTGTTTTTTTTGTTTTTTTTGGACACGTGCTTAAAAAAATGCCTTGGAAACAGCGCGCGCATCACTGGCCTGCCGTGGTAGTAAAAGAATACATTCGACATACAATACATTCACCTGGACGTAAATACAGGAACAATTTGCATAAGTTTAAACGGGGTCGTCTTGTGCATTACGCAAATCAGTTTTTTTTAAATGTAAAACTTGATTTTCACATCGCCTTAACGTAAAACCTAAATTATAAATAGGACAAAATTAAGATGACACTACACAGTCATAGAAATGCTTTGCGCCAAGGAACCAGCTGGCCATATATATATGTATTCTAATCAGGCTTTCGGAAGCGGATTTAGCTTGCAATGAATTATCTTCAGCGCATGGACGGGAATTATTAATTTGTGTTATTAAACTAATCATGTTGGCAAAGCGCGGACTAAAGGCGACCAATCATTGCGATTGCACGTGCCCACATCAGTTGCTCAGCAGCCAGCTAGCTACACCACAACAAGACGATATTAAATTTGTAATCACACATTGTATTCCAGCAACTTGCACATTGTATTATGCATTCATTTAATAATTTTTTTTTTAAATAACAAATTTTCTCTTTTTTACTTTGACTGAAGTCTCAAAAGATATGCGATTGATTTTAAATATACAATTTAAAAAATTAGGGAAAGAACATTAGCTAGCGATTGGCTAGCTAAGCGAGCAGGTGCCTTTCAGGTACACCATCTTCGTCTACCGGCGCAGTCAAGTTACCTAGCTAGCTAGCTACCCAGTAACTTACCTAGCCAGCCAATTTGCAATGTAAGGTGCGGCACAGTACATTTTCCAATATCAGAACAACAAAATGTGCCAACAGAATTGTTAAAAAAAAATTATTCTCTTTTTTATATAAACATCGATTTGAAAACACTCACCTATTCCAGGGGCAACATAAATGAAATAAAGGCAAGATGTAGACATGGAGAAGAAGAAGATGAAGGCCAGGAACGAGCGGTTGGACATCCGCAGCAGCCGCCTCCAATTCATATTTGCGTAGATCCGCGAGTTAAGGCGAGATAGCTAGGTAGCTAGTTTGCTAGCCAACAATCCCATACACGATCTCGTTTGAGATGCCGAAATGCTGAAAGCTGGAATTACATCGGTCATCCAATGATCATATCGGACATCCAAGACTTATTGATATAGTCCGCATCGTTGTGGTGAGCGGAGGCAGCGAAATTGCTAGCGTTAGCTATGTGAGCTCCGATAGCTAGCGTGTTTGATAGACTGCAAAACGATGGCTATTGCTTCCCTGGACAAGAAATTTCCAGATTGAAAGCCAGGCCTAAAATCAAGCACCGTCCGAACATCGTCGTCAAGCCATGCTGCAAGCGTTAAGAATATAAAATGAAAAATATTGTTATTAACGTTAATCTCTCGCAGATTAACATGTTGCTTGTTGTTTAGGATTGTATATTCCTTCTCCGGCAATAAAGGTTTAAAATTCAATATGGGAAAACGGGTCTCAGCTTCCTCCTCCCACTCACGGACTCGCTGATGTTTCCAAAACACTCGCACACTTCCACGCAGAGCAAACGCGCCCGAGATTAAATATATTCATTGGAGACTGGATTGCTAGTGCGAAATGGTCTGCATTTACGAACGAGATTTACGAGGCTGCAAAAGCAAAAATGTGCATTCGTCTAACATTTTTAACACACGGTCCCGAAAATAAATTCACTTTTTCATTCCAATTTATTTCTTGCTGGCGTTGCAAACCTGGTTTCCGGTGGGTGTACCCGAGCCAAATCACCCCGCCCTTTTTCCAGCATCACCAATGCAGCCAAACGGACTCTGTTTAGGTAAGAGGACGCAGCCAGCTGATTTATGGGTACTTCGGAAATCTACGTGCGGAGTTGCTGGTTGAAGAGTTTAGGCTAGTTTGCAGACAATATGAGATCTGATGTTAAAGTTTTTTACGGAGGTACATTTACGTTTTGAAGGCCTACGCCCTCTATTGTCCAGAATATAGCGCACCTGCGTAAAACCATTGAGAATCTGGCGTAGAGAGGTGGTGCTGAAGAGACGAATAGACTGGCCTGTACAGTAGCAGCCGTCCACTGACTGTGGTCAGTGTCGTCCTGGTGATTCGATGTTTGAATGGAATATGTTTAGGAGAGGGAGTTCAGACAAAAGTGAGGTTGGGTAAAAAATGTTTTAGAAAGGCGCCTTGGACTTTCAGATTCTGAATAGGCAGAGCAGTGTTACACTCCGATAATGTGGGGTTATCTTCAAACCGATATCTCCCCGCAGGAATTACATTTTTGAGTAGCAAAAAAAGTTTTTTAAAAGTCACGTATGCCTGAATGAGATCAAATGACTCAAGCTGCTCTTTCGCAATCGCTTGATTCGTTTAACCATTTCAGGCTGAGCGAGAACTCAAAGCGCTGAAACCAGACATTATGCAGAAATGCAGGTGGGCTTCATGAGCACGGAGATACTATACTCTCCGTTCTTTCGACGCTTGGGAGGAAACCATAATATTGGGTGTAGAATCGTTCTTGTACCTATGGAAATCATTTTATGTACTTTATTATTTACCTTTAATTTAATTGAAATGTTAATATATTGCCTCAGAATAACAGACATGTAATATTTTATATGTTCCTGTATATATTCCATAGGTACCGGTAAAGAAACTGAAATGTATTTATTTTCTTACAAAGAAATCTATCAATCAAAATAAAACTAAGTAGAAATGAGTGTGACGACTTGCGTCTTATCGAGTGTGACTTGCCTTTTACATGGTTCTTACGCATTTAGACGTGCTTGTGCCGTGAATGAATGGGGGAATTTGGTAAGTGACTTGGTAACACCTGCTTGTTGCTTTGTCCATGTGTAGCAACATAACAGAGTGTTTCTGTTCAATTCAAATAAGCCCACAGTCCTGTATGACTACACAGCAAAATGTGAAGTGTACAAACTCTGATGATCAAAGTACTCTTAACCCTAACAGAGTGCATATTGTCACGTTATGGGCTTGTATACACTGCTACTTAATTCAGCACAGGGGATTTCTATTCTAGTTTTCAAAAAAAATATTTTTTACCATCTCAGAATGGTAAAAAGAACAGAAGATGTGTTTGATGTTGTTGACAGGAGATTTAACTGATCTTTGAACATGACCTGTCTGGTCCATGCCAGTCAGTGTGACCAGCAGGTCAGTCAACCCAGACACCGCAGTAAAGTGACAGACCTGCACGGAAAATCGAACTGTAGACTTAAGTTTACCTTTCATGGGTTGTGCCATGGGCCAGATAATGCTCTTTCTTTCGGTGATGCATTGGTTTTTTGTCTGGAATGATACGGTGTTGCTTGTGGTTTGAATTCTGTTCTATGCTCTGGGTAACAGGAGTCTTGAGTCAGTAATCTGGTTGTCACAAATATTGTGAGGAAGGAGATATTTTGTTGAGACTGGAAACGTTAGGCTGGAAGATGATAACACCTTGCAGCTTGACTTCTTCATTTTATTTACTCATGAATTTGCAAGTTTCATCTTCCTGTTTTTCTGCCTCGCATCTGACTGGAGTCGATGATAACAGCAAACCTACCCTAATAGCGAGGCAGCACTGTAGCTGACAGGAATGCATCCGGTTAGCTCAGGCTGACTTTATACACAGCATAAGAGAAGAAGAGAAGAATGGACTCTCATTAAAACCCTGTCGGCCTTCCAACCATGCTGCCCGGGCTGCACATAGCTCCCAGAAACACAACTGGAAGAACTCTCCAGTTGGGCAATTTCTGCAAGTTGGCATATTCATGATGCAAGTCAACATATTTATACTGTTTATACATTTAAGCATATTTTACCTATGGTTACCTCTGTTATGCAAAACAGCCCCCTTAAAATGTACAGGGTGCCTTTTCTCTTTTGGAGAGGACCCTCTTACCATGAGATGACAGGATGACACCAACTAAAGCACCAGCCAATCAGATGGTTTCTCTTCTGCGTGACATGAATACCCTTAACCAAATTCAGGCATTTACACAAAAGGTAAATGGAATATCAGACACTGAAAGACTGGGTCTCAGTTTCCCTCAACTATGATGTGTACAATGCAAACAAGAACATTCGGAGACAGCTGGGGATTTTAACCACAATGCCCAGCACCCCATTGTCTGGTCTGGTGACCGGTGAGGGGCGGGGGGGGGAGGGGGGGCAGCGAGGGGGCATTGCCAATGAATGGTATTACTCTACTATTTTGAGAGAATCAGCTTCCAGCTTGCAGTGCATGGCCATTCCTGGTCTGGTCTTGTTATGCAATTCTTGGTGCTTAAAATGGTGGTATTAAATAGGCTGAGATGTCCTGTCCAGCTTTTAAATTCAGTATCAAATGTTTTGTTTCAGCTCTGAACTTGTGGTATTTGTGGCACACAGTAGTACGTTCTGATATAGGACCTTGTACACCTGACGACATTTTGTGATCCGATCCATGTCTCCACACACAATGAGATCTGACCAGCTCCCAAGATGGTGGAAGATGCATTGACTGAGTTCATGGCCAAATGCAAATTCATCAACAAAGGAGCATTTGCATTGGGTCACTGTATGGCTTACCACTGTACCAATTACCATCATTTAACTGCCAGGTATAAACAGGGTCTTAATGTCACATTATGCCAGATGAACAAGAAAGAAAAAAAAACAGCACAGCTTACGCCAATTTTTCAAGCTAGTGTATTATTTTAATGAGGAAACACTGAAAGCTGAAATTATTGTGAACACTTCAGGAAATGCATTTCTGAAGTAAGCAGAAGTAAAAACAAAATCAGCTGCACAGAAGAAACCCTCAAAGAAAAATTACTGGAGAAGAAAAACAATGTCACTGACAAACAAGCATGGCCAAGAATTACTATCGTTGTGATCTCTCAAGCTTAAGACTTACCCACGGTGACCCCTGACCTTTTATTCAAATTCCAACATCACCATCTAGTTAAACGTACTATACCCTGTGGGTAATTAATTTCAGAGTGTGTGTGTGTGTGTGAGTGTGTGTGTGTGTGTGTGTGTGACCTCCTGAGGATACTATGTTCTGACTGGCGAATTACACGGCTACAGATCTGAGGTATTTTAACACAGAAGCCATCAACCATTCCAGGCTTTGTACATTTTATTCATTTATTCGTTTATTTAAAAGGAACAAGTACACATTACATTGACACTGTAGCCGATGCAGTATTGGGTTTCCTGTGCATGTGCATATTGTCAGCATCTGATCAACTCCACACAAACACGCATATAGGCAGTATCTAATCTGCTGTGCATGTGCATCTAGTTGAAGTACATATCCTTCTTTTGATGGGACCTGGTAGTGCATCTAAAAACAAAAGAGACCCTTTATTACATATTTGGCTCTGTTGCTCAGCCACACTCCTGACAGGTTTAGTTCAAAGGCTTGGTCACCACCATACTGTTACATAACCATGGTTATACATTAGTTTAAAGTTCACCACGATGAAGATTTTGTTTAGTACTTGGATACACACTTGTGTTGCTATGAACGCGCAGAAGGAAAATGTGCGTTCTCACTGACTTGGCATTTGTTTGTTTGTTTTTGATTCTTTTCTTCTTATAACGATGCTTTGCATTAGCCATTGCTGGAGGGAAGCTTGTCCGATGGGCTTCTCCGTGCACGCTGCTGCTACATTAATGCGTCGTGCCAGGTGGCATGGCCTTGAGGCCTGTTAAAACACCGGAGCGATCTCCGGGTCGGATTACACAGCCTTGCACGTTAGCAACAAAAACAAGCCTTACCTGATACCCATGATTAATTCCCCTCTTCACACAACAGCTGCTGCTTCTATTAAAATTTAATTCTTTAAGCATATATAATTAAGCTTCTGAAGGAATGCGAGGCATTGCCTGAAGTTATATAGGCCAATAATGCTATCCTCAGAACAACTTCAAACTGTCTCTTTTTTTTTTAAGATAATCAATGGCATTTCATAAGTGATCTTTCATAAGCATCTTTTACATGTTTTCTGTCCCTGTTTTGAAAGTGGTATACTGAAATAAAATATTAACTGTGAAAAGGACTTGACATGAGTGATTATGGCAATTATGGGGCAGTACTGTGGGTATAGATAGATGCATAATTTGAGGATTAGAGGGAAATTTATTAGTTAAATAAAATGTATTATTTATTTTTTTATTTAACATCAATTTAGATGATAACCTCTTAGGACCTCAGTAAGAAAATATTTCCAATTTCTAAAAAATGTAAAATGTGTGTGATGAGAAAGATTGCATTCGTGTGGAAACATATAAGAGATGGAATGCCTGTGTGTGTGTGTGGGGGGGGGGGGGGGTGGGGGGGGGGGGGGTGTGTATACACATATAAACAAAATACGTATTTAAACCCAGATGTTTTTTGGTTTTTTTCCAATGTGAAGTGCTATAGTGAATTTTATTTTTTATGTGGATATTAACCCTAAATGTTAATTTTATCATCAAAATAAAACAAATCATTTTTTTTAACGACCGGCACCCTGATTGATGAAGCAGCATTTATAAATTAGCTGGAGTAAACTGCACTGAGTAAAACCCGGAACACCCTCCCAAATCTGGAACATGGACTGTAGTAAAAAGAGCTGTTTCAGGTTTTACTCAGTGCATCTATCCAGCTAACTCAGTGATCGTGATTTGTGTAATACCCTCCTGGGTAGTTTGCAATCTAGGATATGAAGAGACCTCTGAGCTCTGCAGAAACCATACAGTGTACACGGATCACAATGTGTGGAGGTGAGTCATTACTGGTTGTCATCCACTAGATGGCAGTGTTTTACAAGATTATTATTATTATTATTATCCATCCATCCATCCTTCCATCCATTATCAATACCCGCTTATCCTGGGCAGGGTCACAGGGGTGCTGCAGTTTATCCAAGCATGCATTGGGCGAGAGGCAGGGCATATTAATTATTATTGCTGTTGTTGTTGTTGCTGCTGTAGTTGTTGTTGTTATAAAGTGGAATTTCCTAACTATCATTAACTATCATTATCATTGTCAGCGTTTACCTATTGCCTTTCATGTGACTGACCTAAACCACAACAGCCATCCCATTCATACTGTCACTGCACACTGGTGAGAGAGACTGGTGAGTTTTGCTCACAGTTGGAATTCCGACCATTCCCTACACATTCTGCTTCATTTTGACAGCTCCACTGTGAACTGTACATATAAATGAAAAACTGGTCGTCGTATTTCCTGGTCCTATGCACAGCATCATGCTGTGAAGTCGTACGTACGTAAAATGCTCAGTGGTGCCTGAAATTATAACCCCCTACACCTGTACATACCGTCTCACGCACCAACTCATCCAGACGCGGTGGGCTTGCAGATCAATAGAATGTTTTCCTTCCTGCCTCTAGCTCAAAACGAATGCTTTTAGCACACTCTAGAGGTCAGACTGGTTGATACCATCACCCATTTCAACTTGAGCATGCCCAACGCAGAAAAGTTACGATCGTTCACGGTCTATAACAAAAAACAAAAAAAAACAAAGCCGTTGCCAATTTTCGCATCATCTTTGACATTAAATCTTTTTTTTTTATTCAAGGTTAATGGAGGCTTTTAATCTCTGAAGCGGTAACCGGGAGGCTCAGTTGAAAGGCTGAAAGCCGAAAACTACCATGACTGGCAAAGATGTGTGGGGTGCTTGTTTTCATAAACTGACGAAAGGCAAACAAACATATCGTACTCACATAAAAAAAGTAGTTCTAACAGTAACAGTCAAGAAATGTGCCTCTTCAATTCATTGATTTACATTTCCCAATGCGACACTGAACAGAAATATGTATATATTTTTTACGTTTATAAACGAGGGTTGTTTTCTGCCTTAAACAACTTCTTAGAAGAAATCAGTGTAAATAGGAATTCAAAATGTTTTATTTCATGTGATGTTTTTTTTTTTTTTTTCTGTAAGCACCAGCTGTGTGAGATGTGCAGAAAACTCTGAACTGGGTCACGGGACACTGGCTGTGTAAAGGCTGTCACAGAATGCCACCAGCTATGCCCAAGGCCTGCAGATTGCATGTGGCAGCACAATGACGTAAAAAAAAAAAAAAAAAAAGAGAGAGAGAAAGAAAAGAAAAACCTTGCACTCATGTCACTTGTGGTACAGAGACATTGCAGAGACACCCTATGTGACGGTCTAAATCGGCTGCTAAAGCTTGAATTATGTCCTCTGGGGTTTTTTAAAATATATATATATATATATATATATATATAAACAAATTTTATTTTTTGTGTCACAATGCAGAAAAAAGAAAGAGAAGAGAGGATGGGGAAATAAGCTTCAAACATTCAGGAAACTGAGCTTCACCTTCAGTACAGCGCCCTCGTGATCCCGAATGAGATCGTATCGATGTGGAACGGGACGGGGGCCGTTGCAGGTGGCTCTGCGAAAACTTCCGTTGCGATGGCGGGCAGGCACGTTCTGCTCAGCTCGCAGCAGCTGTATGTATCCGCACGTGAGCTCCAG
Source organism: Anguilla anguilla (assembly GCF_013347855.1). Lineage (NCBI taxonomy): Eukaryota > Metazoa > Chordata > Actinopteri > Anguilliformes > Anguillidae > Anguilla > Anguilla anguilla. Next base: position 64,299,597 of record NC_049204.1, read on the forward strand.
TCGAGTGACTGAGGTGAGAGACTGAAGGTAAAAAAAATAAATAATTAAAAACCTCCCCCCCTCTCCTCCCCTCCCCTCCCCTCCACTCCCCATCACTCTCGCCCTCTCTCTGATGTTTAATTGTCTTTTGTGGATGTAGTAGGGCAAGTGTGAACCACGGCGCCACAGGCATCAATGTGATAAGAGAGCAGGTGAACGGGGTAGCCCACGCAGCGGTCTGGGACGCGTGCAGCTCCCCGATACGATTCCGCAATTAAGGCTCTGAAGTGAATGCGTAATGCCTGCATCCGCACACGAAAGGAGAGCGTCGAGCGGGGAGAATAACAAGCGCAATATCTCGTGCACTTCTTCCATTATTCATGAAGCTGCCTATTTTAAATTGACGCTCGTCTAGAACAATCATTAGGCTACTGAATTAATGAAAACACTGAAAGCGTGGCGTGGATCGGCGCATCAGAAAGTGAGCAGTCTATTAATAGGAATAGCTTGGGCAGCTGAGACAAACCAACCTTGTGATGTCACAACCTAGCTTGTTCTAAGATAGCTGCGCCCTAGTGCTAGTAGCTGCAACAAAAAAAAAGATAACTTCATTTTTCTAGCAAATATGGGTCCATTGCAGATTTCAATGCAGGGCCATATCCGATCCAATTTAACATTGAATTGGATATGGTCCTGCATTAAAATGAAGCAAATGGATCTGAGTCATAACCTGAGTGCTTCACTTCTCCTTAATGCACTGCTGTCCTATGAGATGTAGAATTAAGTTGAGGTTGCATTTATGGGGAAAAAAATTTTCCCTTTATTTTCGTTTTTCTTCTTAGAATTGCTGACAGCTCAGGGGTGGAAAATGCCATGCTCGAACAAACATCCAGGTCTCCTTGGAAACAGAGGCTTTTCAAACACGTCAGTGACTTCCTCTATTTTCATTCTCTGTCGAGCAGAAGAAAAAAGACATTGTGGAGGGAATCCAGATCAGAGAACAGTGTAATTCAGGGAAGGTGTAGAGGAGAACTGGTAATGATACGTGGGGGTCAGTCAGATATTGTAAAGCAGAGTAAAATCCCTTGCTGGTCTTTTTGATATGTGGATCTCTGATCCTGTGTGAACAAAGGCTTATCTCTTGGGGGAGTTCAGTGTTGTGTTTTCCAGATCATGCCTCTGCTACTGCTTTTCCCAGTCCTTTTTCCCATGATGCCGCAGGACTGCCGCCGTGGGCTATGCGCCGCAAATTGTGGTCACTCACTCACTCACTCACTCACTCATACTCACTCACTCATACTAACTCACTCACTCACTCACTCACTCTCACTCACTCACACACTCACTCAATCACTCATTCTCACTCACTCACTCACTCACACTAACTCACTCACTCACACTCACTTTCTCACTAACTCACTCACTCACTCACTCACACTCACTCTCTCACTCACTCACTCACTCATACTAACTCTCTCACTCTCTCACACACTCACTCACACACTCTCACTCACTCACACTAACTCACTCACTCACTCACTCACACTCACTTTCTCACTCACTCACTCACTCACACTAACTCACTCACTCACACTCACTCTCTCACTCACTCACTCACTCATACTAACTCACTCACTCACTCACTCACACACTCTCACTCACTCACTCACGGACGGCCTCTGTAGGCGCATGCGTAGGCGGTGCTCTGTGGGTCTGGACGGTTCCGTGCTTGCTAATGAACGCTTCACATTTACCAGACAGTTCTTTCAGCAGTTAGAACTGGTGCTATACTGTAAGTGGCCAGTAGCACACGTCTGTATGTTCTGGAAAATATCCAGCAGATTTTTTTTTTTAAAAGGGCTCAAACACCTTATACTCCGATGACATTGGACGGGGTGACATTGTCTGAAAAAGTAAATGAGCTCACCGGTCACATGTTGCTGGGATGTGCCTTTGAAACCAGCTGAGTCGCATTGGGGCTCACGCAAGACTAAATTTCCTTTTGTGTTTGGAGGCTTCACTTTACACATTTCATTCTTTAAATAACAGAACTTCTGGACTCACTCTTTGTAAAAAAAAACATTGCAATGCTAGAAGGGGGGAATGTTTAATTTCACATTTGCTTTATTTGTTTTCCAAATTTCATGCCTGTTTATATCAGTTTGTCATCAATGACATGGTAAATAATACACTGTTCTCAGCTGTCCATTTTAAAATGGATCCGCATATGTACTGCATGCGTTCTGACATGATGCTATGTTGGTGCTATGCCATCAAACATGGCTCCAAAGCTTGGAGTGGATTGGAGATTGAGATGTAGCTCCACATGATGGAGATGAATATTATGTATAAATTAGGCAAAATGACAAACAGGCTTCCCTGTATGATAATCTGTAACAGAATGCCCATGAAAATGATGATGATGACGATGATGAAGATGAAGAAGAATCCGATGAGCTACTCCTATCCTCCAGGCTCATGTAGTGACGTCTAGCCTTACATAATTTATTCCACTAAAACTGACTCTAACCATGCAATTCAGCTTAAAGGAATTCAATACTAAGAAAAGTCTTCCCGAGTTTTTTTGTTTGTTTTGTTTTGCATAATACAGTATATGTTCGCAGCAGTGGGTTTTTACGACTTTGAAAACACCCCGGTTTTTGTCTTTTCTTTGGTTGCTATTTGTCCTTTTGTGAGATTAAATGTGATGCCGGTCTCCGGGGCAACGGCATGGACTCATTTTGAAAAATGGATAAGGAGCCGAAAGATTTGATCTGTGTGGGACAACGCTGGTGTAACCTTGAGCAAGGAGCTTATCCCGAATTACTCGGTAAAGGTTAATTCGCCCTGAGCACCTTGATTTACTGTGAACTAAATTATTCACACTGACTGTGAACCGTTAACTTCAATACACCGAATGTATACTGCCAACCATTGACTTCTACAAAAAAAGGATGTTTCTGGAATGAATCATAAAACAGTTGTAATTACATTATTTTTCCGCTAATCCCTGTAGTGCCCTGCTTGTAAAGATACCACGGCAGCATACTGCAGCATAACATGTGACATGATAAAGACAATTCTTTTGCAATGCACGTATACACACACACACGCGCGCTTGAACCAGCGCTAACGTAAACATGAAAGAGGTTCGTTTAAAGCGATTTCCTCTGATGAAAACGTAAGAAAAAAAAAGAAGGCAAATGTTTGATATTCAGAGCGAGTCTGTGCCTCTGGTTTGCTCTCACTGCTTTCCAATGCCCAGGTCCTTCCATGACGAGCATTAAAAGCCACTCGGGGGAACAGAGGAGCCCGTACGAAAGTGGCCGTGCGCATCGCGAAGCTTAATAGCTTCCTGTTTCTCCTCATTTGCACGTCATCTTATCAACATCGAGGCCTAGTAAATGGAGGGGGGAAAAAAAAGAAATAACACAATATCTTCACATTAGGTTGTAGGCAGCACCTTCACCAGAAAGCCAACGGATCTGAAATACTGCGCGTGGTTCCTCTACGGGAGAAGCTATGCACATGAAAATATATAAATAGATATTTTTTTAATTAACATTTCAACTATTGCAGAGCCTTTAAAAAAAAAAAAAAGTTTAAACATATACTATTATGTAGATTTAATGTTTTAAGGAAATTTTCAAGGGAAAAGTAACAACAAGATGATCTTCTCATGTAAACCCACAACTCTGAAAACCTGAGAGGAAGTGAGAGGGACCTTTTAACCCTGGACTGAGGAACTCACCCGAACTGAAATTAAAGAAGGTTATTAAGCCAAAAATGCAAAAAATAAACAAATAATAAATACATTTAAATAAATCAGTTTTGTAATGAGCTCATAGCCTTGGGCATTAGAACAAATCTTTTAAAAGCTGAACGAAGGAAGCCCATAACATTTTAAAATGTACTGTGATGTTAACCTGTGTCTTAACCTGTAATAGTTTCCTTAACAAAAAAATTATTTTGTCACCCAGTGCAGTAGCCTCTGGTTTAGCTGAAGGCCTGCTGATGAGATCAAGAGAAACAAAACCAACAGGAAACAAATCTAGCTCACTGTGGGCATCTAATCCTGATTGGTTCACCACTGTAGTATGTGCTGTACTTGTCTGTCAAGCATGTTATCAACAGCATTTTTATTTATTTTTTTTAAAGATGGAGTAACTCAAGCCTTTTCGTAATTTTTGAAATCGTAGATCAATCAGCAGGGCCTTCAATCTTAATAACAGTACGGTGACAGATACGCCTGAATTAAATGGTTCAATGTGTAGTTGAGCTTAAATGTATGTGCGAATAAAAACATTCAAGGTACATTTGATTTCCTTTGCAATAACTGCATGTATGCTTGAAAGAATAATTCAGTGAGATCAGTTATCTCTCACCATTGATCACTGATCACCTGCTGTACAAACCTTTATTTTATTTTTTAAGAGAGACACGTGCGTTGTCTGACTTGTCCTGAGTGTAAACCGCACTTATCCATTCTTTCGATGGCACTGATCAACACTAGCCCAGACTGCAATAACATACCCAGGGTTAATTCACATTTGAAGTACTGAGGTAAATGTTTTTTTGTTTGTTTGTTTTGTTGTAAAGTTAATAATTTAAAAAGAGATAAAGCACATAACACGTTAACATCAGGGACATTCAGTTTTTTGCACGCGTCGGTACCGTCTCCAGGGCTATCTCCGGGCCATCGGTCTCGGGGCTCTTCTTCCCGCGGACGACGACCCTCACGGCCTTCTTCTCGACGGGACGGCGGGCTTTCGGGTGCCGCCCCGGCCCGGCGGAGGCGCCTTCCCGGAGGGAGAGCTGCACGGCGTTCACGTCCAGCCGGCAGCCTCCGGGGTAGTTCCTGAAACACTGGAAGGCGTCGCCGCACCTCTCGCCGGCGCAGCTGGAGCACCTGGGCCCCGGGGGCGCCGACGCCGAGCTGGACCCGCTCCTCCTCTTGAGGGGCCCGGGGCCCGCCTCCGCGGGGGTCCTGTGGCCCCGCGTCCGCAGCCCGCCGAGGCGCAGGCAGCGGCCCAAACACGCCTCCCGCAGGGTCCCGACGTCCCTGCGCACCGTGTGCCTGAAGTTGGGCTTGAGCAGCAGGTAGACGATGGGGTTGTAGAGGGTGGAGGACTTGGCGAAGACGGCGGGCACGGCGAAGGCCAGCGGCGGTATGCTCTCGATGCGGCCGAAGGAGGCCCACATGGACACCAGCGCGTACGGGCTCCACGCCGCGAAGAAGCCGATGCACACGGCCACGCTGAGCTTGAAGAGCGCAGGAAGGAAGCAGAGAGAGAGAGAGAGCGAGCGCGCGATCACCAACAACGCTATCGCCTTTAGCCTCTCAAGGCGTGAGATCACAATGTGTCTGATTAGAGCGTTCTTAGCCGAACATTCTAATGCTGATGTCACAAGTACGACTGGTAATCGATAGCAGCAGAGTTCTAGAACACCGGCACTGAATTTGGAGTAAAACTTTGCAAAAAAAAGAAAGAAAAAAAAAGCCTACACTTCAAAGGGTTATAAGGACATAAGACTGTAAAATGATGATAACCACTAAACTCACACAGGGTCATTTCATACCATCAAGAGAGAGTATCTAGTGTCATCTTGCCAACCATTCCAAGAACCAAGCTTGTCTCTGGTAAGGTTCTTTGTGGGCACTTTTACCAAATATTGTAAAAAAAATATATATATTCTATATTCCAAACATCAGGAATGTTTACATTCAAAATGTTACTTTGCACACCGTTTCATAGACATCTCAAACACGTTGTATTTTAAACAGTTGATTCACTCAGTCATTAGCCTGTGTGCACTTTGACGTAAGGTTGTTATTCGCATAATCAGCATGCAAAGGGTGGGGTAGTCCTTTTTCGGGGGCTAGGCGGACGTAGAGCAGAGTGTCTCAAACCGACATCTCTTTCACCCCCTCTCTCCTCTTCTTTTACACCAGATACGCAGAACCGAGGCCTTCATCGATCAAAGACAAGCCCGTACATACACTCAGGGACTCGAGGGGAACATGCTTTTAGAAAAGCACCCAGCCGCGACAATCAACACCGCGAGCCCGCCAAGGTACTGTTAGTGAGTGCAGGCTGCCCCGTCGAATGACCCTCCAGGCGAGGGGGGGGGGGGGGGGGCAGGGGGGCGAATGACGGAATGGTGTTGAGCTGAGGTGTGCTGCACTCAGCACGCTGTACAGAAAGTTGATTGTTCCCAGCAGGGTATCGCCCAAATTGGATTAATAATCACCGAGGCCTGTGCCAGTGGTCGGGCTGACACCCCGATCTGGATCTAGGCCTTCATCAGCAAGAGTGCTATTAGGGTCCGTTCCACCCTCCCCCCCCTCGGGAAAGAACAGCCCCCAGGGGGAGAATGATGAAGTTATGCCTCGGTGTCTGTGTTTCCTACCATGGGAGTTAATAACATTATTTGCAGAATCGATCTGTGCAACCTCTCACTTATTTCCAATAAGACCTAACCGATCACATTTCTCCCGGGCACAGCATTATCTCAATGAGGAAAGGATCGCTGATACGAGGTATTGCTCAAATGCTACCCTTCAGCAGTGCTACTTCCACAGTGTGCAATGTCATGCAATGAGAGAATATATACCTACACAGTATTCTAGATAAGATGTGTATGTCTGCCAAGAAATACAATTAATGTTCCACCCTAAAATATGTCACAGTTAGAATACTTATATATTCAGGCAGGCACTGGAACATTAGTGTCTGTGTACATGGAGTCATTTTTTTTTCGAAATACAAACTGTGTAGACAGAAGGAGGGATTTAATCCAGTGGCTAGAGGGACATACGGTGTCAACATTCACACTCTTATATTTTCACACCAATCGTCACGCTGAGATGTATATCCATCACACTCCCCAACGTCCCCCATAGCTTTACGGGTTCATTCCACTAGGGTCAGCCATTGTACATGTGCATCCTGTCCAAGCAGGATGTCTGGGCCCTCTTTTAAAACGAAGCCGTGGTCTCCTTACTCATTAGGATTCTGGAAGGTGGACCGCGTGTGCAGTCTCCTCCCCACACCTCAAAGGCAGAACCCTAACACAACCACGCCCTAGCAATCAAGGTCTTCATTTTCAGGGGCGGGGGGACCTCAAAGGCTGTTAACCTGCCAGCTGTTTCAGCACACAGACCTTCTTCCTGTTCTTTTCTGAGAGATGGGAATCTACGGGGGGGGGGGGGGGGGGGGGGCAACCGGATATCATCTCAGGATCAATCTTTGGGAATAGCCGTTAAAGGGCGGTCCGGAGAGATTCAGGAGTGCTCATTGCAAAGGGTGCAGGGTTTCCCCCCCTCCAGTGTCCTGGTCCAATTCCCGGCCAGGTTCTCTGAAATCGCTGCACAGTTTAACTCAGTTAATATAGTGTAATGTAGTGTAATGTAGTGTAATGTAGTGTAATGTAAGGTAAGGTAGTGTAATGTAGTGTAATGTAATGTAATGTAAGATAAGGTAGTGTAATGTAAGGTAATGTAATGTAATGTAGTTTAATGTAGTGTAGTGTAGTGTAATGTAATGTACTGTAGTGTAATGTAGTGTAATGGGCAGGGCTGAGTGGCCCCGCTGCAGCTGGCTGAGCGGCTCACCTTGACGATGATGGTCTGTATGCTGCTCATGTGCGTCTGGGGGGAGAGTATCGTAATGTAATGTAATGTAGTGTAGTGTAATGTAAGGTAATGTAATGTAATGTAATGTAGTGTAATGTAAGGTAAGGTAGTGGAATGTAGGGTAATGTAATGTAATGTAGTGTAATGTAGTGTAATGGGCAGGGTTGGGCAGCCCCGCTGCAGCTGGCTGAGCGGCTCACCTTGACGATGATGGTCTGGACGCTGCTCGTGTGCGTCTGGGCGGAGACGTGGCGCTCCACGGCCCTGCGGGACCCGCGCACGGTGACCAGGATCTGGGCGTAGGAGGACAGGATGACGCCGCACGGCAGGACGTAGCAGAAGACGAAGAGCACCGCGGTGTAGGAGCGGGCGGTGGCCTGCGTGTTGGCGGACGTCCAGTCGATGCAGCAGGCCGTGCCGTACGGCTCGGGGCCGTACTCGCCCCAGTGGGCCAGCGGCGAGCAGGCGAACACCAGCGCGTACGCCCAGGTGCAGGCGATCATCAGCCGCCCGTGGTCGGGGTTGAACCGGTTCCCTATTTATAAGAAAAAAAAAACGCGTACGAAATTAAAACAGGCGCGAATCCGCGATAGCCGCGACCGCGCACGCGCATGCGTCCATGCAACAGTGGCCACATAGCTGGTTGATAGCAGGTGGTCTGCCGCTAAGCTGGGCTGCTAGCGAACGGTTGCCGGGAGACAATTGTGTAGTATAATGGCGGCAGTGTAGTATAATGGCGAAGGAGTTGGTCTTGTAACCTGAAGGCCGCAGGTTCGATTCCCCGGTAGGACACTGCCGTTGTACCCTTGAGCAAGGTACTTAACCTGCATTGCTCCAGTATATATCCAGCTGTATTATGGGATACAATGTAAGTCGCTCTGGATAAGAGCGTCCGCTAAATGCCTGTAAACTAAACTAAACCAAGACAAGAATCAGCTGTTAAACTCTTGCAGGTGTCTTTGCTGAACAGACCTGGGACAAATACGTAGTTTGTTTCGGATTCAAATACTTTTCTGTGCTCTATTGATCTCTTGTCACATCCGATTTTTCCATAAAGATCTTATTTTGATTACTGGGAGATCTAATTCTGCCTGTCCTCCTGTGACCACTCAATCACTTCCATTTTAACCTCATTAATGCAACCTCCACGTAAGCATTTTCTGGTTCAATGGGAGGTTGCCCTCGATTGCTTGTAAATATGTTGTTTCTTTCCATACACACTTGCCCAGTCTACACATTTTCTACAGATCAGATTTAGCAGTAAATATAATACTTTGTAACATGCTGTGCAAGACAACTGTAAAGAACAATTCTTTAGAGCGCTTACCATACAAAGGATAACAGACTTTCAGACAGCATACAGTGCTCAGTACAGTCAGAGTCGTCAGACTACAAATCCCAAACAGCACTCCGCAGAAAGCATAGATCAAGCACATGGTTTTTCCGTACAGCCACCTACAAAACAAAGAGCATCATGGTTGGTTTACTGAGAGACACAAAGACACTAGAAAAACCATAACACGCAAAATTCAAGCATGTGGGTGTGGTCGCTCAGATTTTCCCACTTATAATCGCCAAAACGTGTCCAACGGTCAACTTCTCTTTACACTTGAAACAGTCTGAAAGCGATAAAATCCTGTAAAATAAAATAAATAGATAAAATAAATAAAACCCTCACACGGAAATTCCTCTACTGTTCCAGCGCAGTGTGGTTTTCTGTTCCTGGAGATGATACCGTCCTGTAAGGTTTTCACTCCAACCCTAACAAAGCACAACTCCTTCAACGGCAGGCGATCTCACTGAGCTGCTAATTAGCAGAATCAAGCGTACAAAATTTTTTTGTTTAAAATGAAAGCCTACACGACACCAGATTTCCACGAACGGGATTGGTGGAACGCGAAACGCTGCTCTGACGTGACCGGTGAGCAGGGCGGTGCGGGGCGGAGTTACCTGTGGTATATGCTGGATATTATTGCCAGAGGATACAGGGACAGGGTCATGCCCAGGTCGCTGATGGCCAGGTTGATGATGAAGAACTCGGCCGGTTTCAGAAGGTGCTTCTTCTTGTAGGAGACGTACAGCAGCACGCTGTTACCGCACAGCGAGCAGACCCCTGCAGCGGAACGGGTGAGAGGTCACGTGACTAAACCACAGCAACAAGCGCTGCGTAAAACCACACCGAATTAGTGCATCCGTTCAGCTGCAAAGTGACCCCCACATAGAATGAGTCGTCTCCAGCAGTTTGGTTCCCAAACGTCGCAGATTAATGATCACGCACTAATAGATCACTAACGGTTCTGTAGATCAGTTGTCCTAAAACCTCTCCTCGACGCACCTGCAGCTGGATCCAGGTATTTGACGTTGCTGTACCTTGAGCATCAGGTTGATGATGATGTTATTTATACTGAGTAGATGGCAAATGTACCACATTGAATATCCAGCTAATTTCTATGGAAGTTGGCAACCATTTTCAGAGTAGAAGCCCTTGAAATGGCTACCTCATCTTCATGCCTGCCCCAGTCTTAGTCTTCTCTCCCCAGCTGTGTGAGGGCAACAAAAAAAAAGAAGTCACCTGGCTTCTGACGTAAGATTCGCTAGATGTACGACACCAAGGCTTCATCTCCATTCCAAGACGTGCCTTCGGGCCCAGTTCCAGAATGTTCCGTTCACAAGGGTCCGGAGCTTGGCAAGGCCCCAACAAGGGCCTATGTAATCAGAACCAAGGACGCCCTGCAAGGTGAACTAAGCCAGCGGGAGCCTGAATGCTTTCGATAGCATTCATAAATTATTAATAATTTGTTTGCATACGCAGGTCCGTACGTATAATATGTATTAATTCAGGTCTACTGCATTAATAGAACATCTCCCTCATTTGGTCTAACTAGTGACAGTGTACTTAGGACTATGTCATCATGTGTTTGCAAAAACAAAAACAAAAAAAACAAAAAAAAACTGTTTGTGTAAAGTGTGAACAACACCTCAGCACATCCCTGTCAACTGAATCTGCAAAAAATGAGACTTTCTCATTTCATTTCATTCACAACAGTACAAAAGGCCAAATCTATGGGCTCCTTTTAAATCCGGGAAATAAAACTGTTGACAAATTGTGTTCGTAACGTGCATTTGCAGGAAAGACTTACGGGATCAAAGGCTTTGACGGTTAGCCTGGCTAATCTCTGGCACCTTTCAGACGCGTGCCCCCGTCATATTACCGGCTCGACAGAAGCTTTGCAAAAATCCACAGAATGTCAGAGCCCAAACAGAGACCGGCACGCGAGGTCCAAAAATAGCCTGCAATATGCGGTGTCTCAATTTCACAGTGCTCGTGCGCAGTCAGTGTCAGGGGACAGCTTGTGGGTGCAATCTCGCAGTAATACACACGACAAAACTCGTCTGGGAATACTGCTGTTATCCAAAGATGTTTTTTTTTTTTTTCTTCCTGCATTCCCCGCAGTCTCAGGGTATTGATATCATCGCAAAATACGTGCTAAACCGACCGGCTAAAAATGACGCAGAAATGGGTATATTTTTTCATACTTTGAGGAAAACCTGAATACTTCATTCAATTTAAAATACTCGATCATATTTCGCTTAATACTGTTACTTAATATTATTCTTCATAATTGCTTCTGTCCCCCAACAGAAAAAGTTATTATGGCTATTGCTATGGCATAGCCAAAAAAAAAAAAAAAAAACCACAGATCAAATATACATGTTACCAGAGAGCCAATTGCAATTCTTAGTTCACATTCAACGTTTTGACACATCAGCTGTTCCTTACTACTTATGATATGTAGAGTTTGGCTTTACTCATGCCAGTGGATACACGAGTAGACATAATTTCTGCTAGTAATGAACTTCATGACATGGGTAAGAGCTGGACGGCAGTAAACAGACAGTATTGATTGGTATGGTATCTAGGTGATTTTTTGGGTTTTGTATAGCCCCTACTTAACCATACCATATGTGTCTTGGGTAAATACTTTCAGAATCACAATCAGAATCATTCATCAAAAACCTAAACAATTAATTATTATCAGTCAAGGGCACTAAGCAGTCAGTCCAAAATACAAACAAATAATAGTGCATTTTCTAGTAAGTTCACTTACCAAATATACTATATACAATTGCAACAACAATATCTGCAGCCTCTGGTATATTCGAATGAAATGTAGTGTTGTCAGCTAACCTCCCCATCTGAAATGACAGAAAAATAATATTACAAATATAATAATAACAACAGCAACAATTCCAATACACCAGTTGCAAAAAACTTATATAGACATAAAAAATAGGCATTTTCTTATATTTTACATATTTAGATTTCCTATTTGCTTGCTTCTCAGTTACAGATCTGAGAAAGAAATATTATCAACCCAACAGATACCTCATGAGGATGCCTAATCAAAGATCATATATTTATGCACAAGAGCCAAGATGCACAGTAGATGGCAGTAAATTCATATGCCTTGGAGCTGTAATCAGGGAGTTTATGCACAATCTAAGGAAAAACTGAAAATCTCATCTGGCTATTCAAGGTCATACCACTTACACACAGATAGATGTGCTGTCACGTTTTTGCTACAGACAAATGGTAGGAGAGCAGTCTGTGTGTGTGTGTGTGTGTGTGTGAGAGAGAGAGAGAGAGAGAGAGAGAGTGAGAGAGAGAGAGAGTGCATAGTTACACAGATTGAACATGGTTTTATTATCTCACTTCTGGTTTGGCAACACGAGTGGCTGTATTCATCAAGCCAATAAAGCATTTTTGAAATTTGAAATTTGAGAGAAAGCGAGAGAGAGAGGAGCTGAACACACGCGCACACACACACACACACACACACACACACACACACACACACAAGCGCACACACATACTCACACACACAAGCTCACACACACACACAAGCGCACGTGCACGCACGCGCACACACACACACACACACACACACAGCATTCTCCTGGCTGACAGCATGTATAGGCAGGTAGTGTCAAAGCAAACGCAGGAGAGTTTCACTGCCTGGTACATCTACTCTCCTTAATTACATTTGCAAGTGTTTTCATGTTGGCCTAAATTGCAATACAAACTTTTAATGCAGGCAAGTAAAATGCAGTTATTAATGCTTCATTGCTATATAATAACTACATGGATGTATACAGTGCGACAGAAAAGAGGTCATATCCCAGACAGACCAGCACTTGGAGTTTATATCCTGGATGAAACTATACCTGCACACCTGGCGGTCATGTCCCAGACTGAACAACTGGGGGGGGGGGGGGGGGGGGGGGCAATGTCAATACTACAAAGAGAACAAAAGGACATGTTTTTATGCAGGACATTACATTTTATTTCACTCGCAAACCCAACGAGAGTCAAAGCCGCATGACCAAAACTTAAACGTGCAAAACAGCATCTTTTCTTTCTTTTTTTTTGCAAAACGGTAAGATATTTCCAGTTGTTTGTATGTAATCGCGTACACAGCCACGCAGCCCTCTGTCACTACGCCACACATGTGCCCTTTTCAGGCTGCCATGGGAAGGTCTATGGCCCGTACGGGTCGGTAAGCTTTCGCCGTGGTCAGCTGCCGCTCCCCAGCGTCATAAAGCCCGGTCATCCAGCGCTTCGCAAAGGAAGACGGTCACGCGCTCAACGTTTTTGTTTTTTTTTGTTTTTTACGTCTCGCGGCGCAGTTAGAGGAAAAAATATTTGCGGCGTGAACGCAACGCGTGGGCTGGCAGTCAACAAAACACTGGAGAGAATGAACAAACCGCCGTTCCGTCTCCTTTGTGCATGCTCTCTTCCCTCAAAGGGCGAATTGCAGTGAAGGAACTGTGGCACAGCCAGCGGGAGAAGAATGCGTGAAGTGCTCTGCGTTATTGGAGAAATCATTGCCGAGTTTATTGGTAGTGATCCGTCTGAGGTACGCACCTAGCAAGGTTTATAAAAGTAGCCATTCTGAAACGTGCACAAGAGAGAGAACTACACAAAGGTACAATCACCCAGATATATAAACACACAATGGAGAAAAGAGGCTGTGCCTTTTGATCCTTTCAGTAGAGGTCTGTGCGGGACTGTTTATCTGTGTGGGACTGTTTATCGACTCATTTTACTCCTAACGCCGCCGCCGCCCCCCCCCCCCCCCCCCCCGGTTTAACACCCGACAGGGTACAGGGTTATTGTACACTTTCCAGCAGTTTCAACAACAACTACACTGTTATCAAAGTGTGTGCACATCGGAATGTATATTTTCAGACTGATATAGTACCAGCAGTGATTGCCACACTTGGTGTCATTATCTGTTCAGATATACCAGTGTGCATGCAGTTAAATTTGAAAAAATTTGGCACAGAAGGTATAATAACCGAAAACCTTGCCCAACATTATGACCGAAGCTATGCAGGGTTAAGCGATGGTGATTGGTTGGATGAGAGACTTGAACTTTCTTCTAGAAGGTCCAGTATGGGACAGCCTTTCCCCCTGAGCCAAAGAAAGGATCGATCATGTGCCAGCACCTTGACAGAGACAGTGTGTCGTGGAAGAGAAAGCCTTTCTGATTGGCTGAGGTGGTTTAATGTTTCTGATTCGCCAGGGTCATTTAACGGTCCCCACGGCTCACCACAAGGAGCAGGGTGTTCTGGGAAATTTCCAAGCCTGTCTCTCTCAGTCTGGCTACCACACCACCTCCCGTCAGACTGGACGAGCAACCTCTCCCCTCCTCCATCTCAGACGCTGTATGGTCAGGGTTCTGGGGCACAATAAATTCCTGCCGTACATTACCCAGGTAGATGCTCAATGCTGGTGGTGCGTGAGCTGAATTTCCACATAAAGCACTCGAGTTGCTATGTCAATACAAAATAAAACCGGATACGACAGTTTAAGTATTCTCTGCCTTGAGTACAACAGATCAGTGCTGACATTTTTATTTGTTAGGATAATCCACAGAGGTTCTAAATTTATGAGTCACACTCATAGAGCCACAGGCTCAGCACAATACAGCAATAACTGTTTGTTTTGGGGTTTTTTTTGTTGTAGTTGTTGTTGTTGTTTTTTTACACAAATGACAGCACTGCTCTCGCAGCCACCAGTGAAAACCCAAGCATTACGTACCGTGCATTTCTATAGGGAAAACACAAAGTGGAAAGCACTCCCAGGAATGACTCCGTAATTACTGCTTTCGTTTGAATAATGGGCAAATGCACCGTTAAAGGTTCTTCGCGCGTTGCAAAAGTGCTTGAGCGCGCTAAGGTTAGATGTCGGTTAGCGAGGCTAACGTCGCTCTCGAGCGCGCTCTCGGATGGGAAACACAAACAGCGCAGCCCCTAACAGCCCCCTAGGCTACCGCGAACCGAATAAAGCGAGCGTTTGCCTAAGGGCGGTTGGAATACCGCCACACATTCTCCTCTGAGAAAAACCACCGTAGCGATAAACTTTCAGGAGCTGGATTAAATCTGCACGGATCTTTCACTTTCACAGTCTGGGGAAAGAGGAGGCGGTGGTGGTGGTGGAGGTGGGCAAGGCAATAAGCCTGTTTTAACTCTGGGGTGAACTTGCTGGTGTGCACGGGGCGGTAGTTAAGCAGTCACCATGCACACACACATGCATACACACACACTAACACAACACACATACCCACACGGGTGTCCCACCCCCCCACACCCCGAACATCCCCCCCCCCCCCCCCGCCCCACCTTCCCCCCACCACCTCAACCTTCAGGCAAATGCTCCTGAAGCCACTAATTAGCTGAGACAAAAGTTCTTTGAAAGCCCCACGGACAGAGGTGGGTAACTCGGCTTCAAAGAGTAAAAAGACTGACCATGTATTTGCTCCACCAACATGCACTAAACCACCTGAAGAGTTATGCTAATTAGAATCAGCTGGTTTAGTGCATGGTGGTGGAGCAAATACATGGTCAGTCTTTTTACCCTTTGAAGCCGGATTACCCACCTCTGCCCAAGGAAACAACTAAAACTAAAGTGGCCCCTAACTAGCTTGCGGCATCACCAGTGCCAACGAGTCACGGAAAGTAAATGTTAAAATGAATCGGTTACTTGGACTGGGATTCAAAACCATTCCAACAGAAGCTGGACGATAACTGGACGAGGACAACAGGACCTCGTATGGACAAGCGATGCGTCCCTGACGTCGTGCACATTGAAATCTCACAATAGCCCGGACAGTTTAGTGAATGCGGAAGCCTTGACATTCACTTACACAGCGAGAGCTTACGTTGCGCAGTGAGCTTTGAGAATGAAGATAGGCGGGAGAGGCCATTTGAATACTGGACTTCATCCTTGGAATTAATGGCACTTGGGAAAAAGGCTTTGCTGATTGATTTAAAACATTAAGAGAATGGAAGGCAAATGAACCAGAGAAATTATATATCCTTTTAGTTGTAGGAGTGAGACCCTCCCATAGGTGTAAGGGGGGGGCGTGGGGGGGGGATGAAGGAAAGCAGAGTTATCCCATTTACTGCCTATGTCTCTGTCCAATGGGAAGGAACCAGCCTGAGAAGATGATAAAAATTCTAATTCATATCAAAATTCATAAACCATGTTTTTTTTTTTAAAAAAAACACATGTCAATGCTAAGTTAATCAACTTGAATCTCTGACAACATAAATATACAGTACCCTTGACATTTTTTCATACATCAAGAGCATCCTTTGCATGTGTGTGTGTGTGTTCACTTCATATTGCCCTTACATCCATGTTTTGGATCCTTATCCCACTGTAACATCCTTGTTGTATTTTGTTCATGAGAGATCCATGTTATTATTTGACCACACATTTGAATGCATTTTGCCACAACAAAAATACTGGGACTCCTTTGCAAAAGCAGAAGGAAGGAATTAACTCCACGGTGTTACAGCCAGATCCCAAAATCCATCAAGACCACTAGCTGCTGCTGCCCTTAGGGATCTCAGGTTTTCTTTCGAGAAACATTTCTCACACTACTTTTCTTAAGATATTTTCCCACACTCCTGTCAAGACAGCCGCCAGCCGTCCCAGAAACTCTGAACATACTGATAAATGATGTTGCCATGGAAATGTCAGTCCAGATTCTTATGATTCTTCTTCTACAAAAACGTCAAAGCGTCGCTCACTCCAAAGCATAACCGAAACATAACACAGGTTTTTGAAGCTTTTGTGAAGTTCCAGAAATATATGCTTACAACTCCAGTCAATACAATGCAAAATGACTTAATTAGAATTGCTTTATGTGGAGATAATTAGAATGAGTGAGTAAATATGACTGTACATTTTCAATTAAAATTAAAACTATTCTATGTACTATTTCAAATTAAACGTTTTAGACAAAACAAGACTATTTGTAGAAAAATGCTGCTTCACTGTTTGTAGTATTAAATAAGTAGATTTGTATTTTTATTGTTCTTTTGTCATGTTAAATCACTTGGAAAAATTTGTGATATATACATGCACACACATCAGTTCATCTGAAATACTGAAAAAAAAAACCAAAAAAAAAATAACAAAAACAATTGTTCACCTACCATTTACAAATAACTGTAGAAATACTTGTTGTACCAGTAGGGGGAGCTAAAGCAACATGTGGTACGTGAGGCAGAGTCCAGATCCCAGCGCCTGATGGACACTGTATCCACAGTGGGGCACTGTCCATAAGCCCAAAGGTGAGATGCTCCACCTCAGCTGTTCTGATTAAAAGTCACCATAAATCAGGCCGACTGTTGTAAATATAATTCCCTAAAACTTGAATCGCAACGTGCCACTGCTAAGACTTCACCTGCTTTCCCACAATTCGTGCGAGAAAGCGGGGAGAATCTTTTTGAAAAAAAAAAAAGATTAAATGAATAAAATCCTGACCTGACATGGTAATGCAACGTCCTTTGAACATCAAGAATAACTTCCGCCAAAAACTACGTTGGCGGGCGGATGACTGGGCAGCTGTTTCCGATACTATTGTGGAGTCCAGTACTTAAAGGGTTCCACGTTCCAATTTAGAGTTTTTGCTTGGGCTGCAGTATTCTACCCTTCCTGAGGTATTAACGGGAGGGGAGCCAACTATGAGATCAGAACGCAGCATCTACCAGTAAGTCTCCTTCCAAAAAACCAGCAAGCGCTGGACCACTAAGGGCAGGCAGAGCATGCGCTGTGTACATTCAAGGTTGCTGTGGAGAACATTTGAAAGCAGTAACCGCCGCACAAGGTTTCTGGTTCAGGACAGTTAATTTGCAATTAGTGCTTTTGCATATACACTTGCTGCTGGATTGGGGGATGCTCTTAGCCAGGTGTTGCGCACATACCTCAGGTGGGCGCCAGGTGTTGCCCACATACCTCAGGTGGATGCTCTTACGCTCTCTTACATTTTAGACCGCTCCGCACACGCGCGTCTGCTAATTTAATGCAATGAAATGCAACGAAGCCGAACGTCTTTTTTTTTTTTACTGGAAGTTGGTCGGAGTGCGCGTTCTCCATGTGACAGTTGGACCCTGCAGCAGTGCAGAGCTGGGATTTCTCTCCCGCGCCAGACATTTCCTGTCATATCCAGTCCACACTGCAGATAAATGCCCCCCATCTTTCACGGGCAGAGAATACATTATGTATAGGCTACAGTTCACAAGTGGGACCTCCATATACATGCACTCACCGATTGCTGGAGGCCCAGAAATCAAAAAGTATGGACAGACCGCGAAGCTCATTAATTCACCTGAAAAACGGTTGTCGTTCTGAGATAAATGTGATCTATCGCTCTTTTTTTTCTTTTTGACATTACAATTCCGATAGGGTGAACGTAGCACAGGGAATGGTGTGGAATGCACCTAAGCGCGCGCACTACACCACACATCACTGAATGAATACTGATTGAGGGAGAGCATAATCAATTTGTGCAAGTTAACAGACGCTCAAACTGTGGCCCAAAGCGTGCGCGTGACGAGTTAAACAAAGAGAACCAGCCCTTTTTTTTAACGACACAGAAATACAACTAAGGCTAGTCTCATGTTGAAACCCAGTACACGCCCGTCCGAAACGTTTATTACCCTAGCTTATTTAATAGTGTGTAATCTAACATCTTAGGGAACGTATTGAGTTATTTGGTTACTTTTGTAAAAATTGGTGTATAGACAGCACCGTACAGAACGTTCTGTGGAATATTATCTTACAATATACATAAAACTACTTTTATACATAAAACTAGTCTTTTTTAAATGGATTGAGTCGTGGATCAACAAATAATGAATATATTGTAGCAGAAAACACATTTAAAGTGAATGCATTATTTTGCAATTTACAATGGAATTATTCACATCCGTATAACAAACATTCAATGGTCGAATCACAACTGTGTGAAGAATGACATCCAAGGGATCAAAGTCACATCCAGCATCCTTCGGTAATTTTACTTCGCTTGAGCGTAGGTTAACAACTATCCGTCCAAAATTTAACGTTGCCTTGCTGGCTGCGACGGCATGGAAACTTTGGAACAACAATTTGCAATCGCAAACTTGGGGTATTTGATGTTAATGGGATGAACCTGCATTCAAATTGCATTCAATCTTAAATTACTTTCGTGGAAAACAGTACCGTATAGTCTTAAGAGGCGCAAATAAATAATTTATTTAAATCTCTCTTACCTTGGTGTCGTATTTCACACTGTACAAATCCCAGAAATCGCAAAGAATTCATCCAACGGAGACGTGACCCGCGCGCGATAGAACTTCATTTGGAACAATGCCTATGCCTTGCGTTGACATGACATATTTTCACAATACAAGGGCTTGTAAGAAACGTACTAACCCATTGCTAGCCAATCCTGAATGCCCGGCTTTGAAAACAAACTGAATGCGTAAAACAACAAATAGGAGAAGGGTGCATCAAAGTCCTTCGTTCCTCGCGCAATGCCATAGAAACGACTTCTCGGGACTTCCATAAAACTAGACGAGTGGCTGAAGAGAGGCAGTATTCAATTTGCATATCGGTGTTTGACACGCTGGTCGCCAGTAGGTATCATATGTGTTAAAAGAGGAATTGCACAATTTTGAGGTACATGTGCCCTAATTTTCATCTTTCCTTCCTATTATTCTTAACATCATTATTAAAATTACTACTATTTGTGCACCTAGTACTCGCACAGTGTACCGGCGATTTTTTTTCTCACAATAAACACAGATCATTTACACTCCAGAAAGCTTCCACCTGGAAGTGCATTTTTATCGCAATTGGAAAAAAAACTGATGAATGAACGGGACCGGGAGGCGCACGCGCTGGAATCACGTTTCGGAACCCCCGCCCCCCCCCAGCCATTCTTAAATAAATACTCAAAAAACACAATGAATGTGATGTTGGCTCCTGTTGAAAAAGTAATTGTTAACTGAGCTAACGATTCGTAATCGCGTGTGATACATCCTACACACTATACATGCTACACGGCTTAATTGTAACGAAGCGCAGTTATACATCTTGAAGCATGCTGGGTGACAAAAATTAATATAGCTACAGCCCACTGTTCAGTTTACCGAACTGTGTACGCTGATTTAATTGCGCAAAAAACTTCGTAAAATGCGCACGCAGATTGAACGAAATAACACCTGGGAACGACGTTTTGGGCATAGGCGACATGCACGATCGCCGTCCGTTTGGAGGGGAAGCATTTTTTTTTTATTATTAAAAAAAACAAGTCCTTGATAGTCGATACGACACACCGCACGCCCCATCCCACCCACCCGCCCACAATAGTTAGACCACGCTTTTTAATGTTAGAATGTCAATATTATATTGTTTAGGCCATAAAAAAGGGGTATATTCCCATCTTTGATCTGTCGATAGAAGATAATGGTTTTCCTGTTGCACCTAACATGGTTAAATATTCTACTAGCGAGCGGGGATTTAAGGTAGACTACGTACCTATTTTCCTCAGAGAAAAACAGCCTACATTAAGAACGCATAATATTATGATACCAGATTTTATTTAGTTTTATTGCGAAGGAACTTGTACGACAATGGAGGGAAATAATCTCGAAAAGATTCCTTGACTTGTCAGAATCCTGCGCTCAGTCGGTAATTCAAAGGAGTAGTGTCTAACGCATGCAGCAGTTATTTGAAGCGGAAACCACATGACCCCAACAGGGCAGGTAAATCAAAACTATGCAGTAATACCGAAGACCAAGCTCATCCTAAACAGTATATATATATATTTAAAAACAGCTACAGGCTTTGATAGATTCGATATTACAAACCTGAGAAACGCCACATTTCCTTTGATGGAAAATGGAACTCGGGTAAGTGGCTTGTTAATCACAGGCAAGAGGAAAAAACCTAGAAAACGTCCATTTACAGTGACCTCCATTTTACGATGGTTCTTATAACCCTCGGGCACTCAGAAGAGAAACAGTGATGCTGTATTAAATGTAAAATTCCACTTGAGAAAGGAGCATGCTTTTTCTTCACAAAATAAAACTCTAAAAATAATTGCCTCAAAGCCTAGAAAGAAATAATTCCTGAGTGGTAGTTCTGTCACGTTCAGTTTTAAAGATGGTTTCAGAAGAAGGCAATAGATTTTTTCCAATTCTTCAATTTAATTCCTAATCCAAACCGGTCCTCTCCTGCTGGTTTCACACACACCCACCCGCACACGCACACCCACACACACACACACACAAAGAGCAAATATTACCCATATTTGCCCGTTATCTTTGGGCTCACATTCTCACTGAGCTCAATGAGAGCTCACAGAGCACATAATTAAACAGCGCCCCCTACAGGACAGGGTGGCAGAACTTACAGGCGCCAAGAATTAAAATCTTGGAACGATTTGCCTCAGCAAGTACAGCGGTCATACTTACAGACAATCGCAACACTTGCATTCAGTTTAAGAACCCATTTCCATTGGCCTTCCCGGGTTAAAGCCACAGTCTGTGCCATGTATCCACTTGGAACGTTAGCCACCGCATTCCTACAGTCGACCAATACGATCGTCAGCTGTCACATGACTACAGTCAACCACTGGGATCATCAGCCACCACATTCCAACAATCAACCACTGGGATCATGAGCTACCACATGACGACACTCAATGACTGGGAACATCAGCCACCACATGACTAGTCAGCCAATAGGATCATCAGCTGTCACATGACCACAGTCAACCACTAGGACCATTACCTGTCAAATGACAATTAATCACCTAGAACCTCAGGAACCACAGGTCACTGTATTCTATTGGTTTTTGCCCTCCTTCCACATCAGACGCCAATGAATTGTCACACCAGTCTCATAATAAACTTTACTGCGGATAAACACTAGAGCCTGCATTAGTCCCTGGTCGGCATAAGCCCAGTTCTACGTCCAAGCCTCTGTCTGTTCTCCTCTCTCTCACCAGACAACAGCCGTAAAATTCCATGAAATAGGTCTAGGTCAAAATTTGGCTTCCTTTTGGCTCGGATTAAGATTTATGTTTCCTTTATTATTTTTTTATTCAAGAGGCAAAGCAAGTCCAGTACCCCACAAGTTGGTTCCATCAGTACGCCTCTCTGGCCATTGATCAGTGTAGATGGAGGACGTTCTCATTGCCACTAAAGTTACTCTAATGGAGGTGATTTTTCTCTGTAAAAGATTCTTTCGCAGTTTTTTTTTTTGGCCCATTTTTTTGTTAAGACCCAAACTTTAAACAAAAATAAATCAAACATATATTGGACTGATACATTTATCGAGGAAACCCCTTAAAAAGGGAAACTGAACTGGGTTCGAATAAGCACCGGTTTAAAATGGAATTTTGATGACTACATTCACAGCAGTTGCTAGACAACCAGATCCTCATTAGGGATTCCCAACTGAAAAAAGCAACAGTTCTAAGAGGCCATTGCTGACTGTATTCACACCTATAAAAAGGTACATTAAAAGACTTCTTTCAACCAGTGAGACAGTATTGGCCCCAGGGAGAGATCTGTACTGAAGCACAGAACTGAGCTTCCCAAGATGAACATCCCATGACTGGCATCGCCATAGCGATGCTCAGGGTGGTACCGTTTTTTCACAGAACAACTAACAACTTAAAAAATAATAATAATAATAATAATAAAAATGATAATAATAATTTCACTCCAATTATTGGTTATGTTTTATTCTATTTACAGTAAATTTGTTATAAATATAATACATTTTCTGAAAAGCAGTCATGTAGATACACTTAAATAACAGCTTAATCAAACAGTAGAGTTACAGTAAGGGGAATGATTCGTGTGTAGGAAATTAAAATAGTGCTAGTGCGGGTGGGGTTCACACAGCCTTACGTGCTGACGCAATGAGATATTTTCACCTACGGGTTGGAACCATCTTTTTTTTTTTAAAAAAGAAAAGAAAAAAAAGTCAGGCATCACACAGGTCCAGTTACAGGTATCCTGATGGGTAAAAGTAGGGCAGCGACCGAAGAAACCAAAGTCAGCGAAAACAAAGAGGCACCATTTTCGAAGGAACATTTTTTACGATTTTCCAGTTTACCCCACAGACGACACGTCTCGAGCTTGCTTTCGCGGAGGCCAGCTAAAGATCTTTCGTTAGCTTTCAGACACTTAAATCGGAAAACGATTCCACCACCACAAAAAAAAAAGTTCTGTGGAAGACCTGTGACCCACACTCAGGGGTAAAGCTGCACCTTCTCAGCCCACTCCCCCCTCCACTTCCCAAGTATTAAAAAGAAGTTACAAATTGGGATGAAAGATAAATATGCAAAGAAAAAAAAAAAAAAAGAAAAAATAATTTCACACTTAAAAGTCCATAATGCTTTTTTTCTCTTCTCTGTGGAGACATAAAACTGCAGCTAGGGTTTATTTAAGATCTTGCGGTAGCAATGTTCACAAGCATGTTTGATGCAGGTTTTCTTTTTCCCCCCCACCCCACCCCCCCCACTCTCTCTTTTTTCTTATTTTTTTCTTAAGAAGTACAAAAAAAAAAAAAAAACGAAACAAAAAAATTGACGATTCCAGTAATTGGGTAATTCAGTTATTGTAGTCGATTTTTTTCTCTTTCTTTCTTTCTCTAAAGTTAGTTCAGACGCTGTTGATGATGATGAGAGCCGGCATAGAGTTCTGCTGGCTGGTCTCGCACATGGAGCCCTGGTCGGAGAGCTTGGCGAAGACGCGGGGCGTGCCCAGGTTGTACACGCCCGCGTGGATGAAGCAGGCCTTCAGCTGCAGCCGCTGGATCTCCTGCGCACGCAGCCGCAGCTTGTACTGCGTCTGCCCCAGCCAGGTGAACGAGCCGTGGACCTCCAGAGACTCGGGGCTGCGGGGGCGAGACAGAGAGAGAGAGAGCTTCAGGACCGTGTCACGCTATGACTGTAATGGAGGTGACTTTTCTCTGTACAAAAAAAAATTTATTTAGCTTTTTTTTTTTTTTTTTTTTTTTCCCCTCTGGTCCATTTTTTTTGTTACGAGCCAAACTTTAAATGAAAACCTTAATTTTAATCTTAATTTCACAGACCGATACATTTTATCGAGGAAAATCCTTAAAGAAGGGAAACTGAACCGGGTTCGAATAAGCACCAGTTTAAAAGCTTCACATTCACAGCAGTTGCTAGACAACCAGATCCTCATTAGGGATTCCCAACTGAAAAAAAAGCAACAGTTGTAATAGGCCTTTGCTGACCGTATTCACACCTATAAAAAGCGACATTAAAATACTTCATTCAACCAGTCAGGCAAATGGCAGGCAGTGCAGTGCAGTGCAGGGGTGGGAGAACCGGGCTTGGGGCCTGAAGTTTGCCATGCGCTCCTGAGTGAGGTACTTAACCTGCATCGCTTCAGTTAAATACCTGGCTGTATTAAAGGGATGCTGTATTTTTAAAAAAAGCACAGGTTGTGCAAGTCGCTCCTGAACAAGACTGCCTGCTAAATGCCTGCAATGTGATGTAGCGCAAATGAGAAAAGTGCACGACGGCCATTTCAAGCAAAAATCTGCAAGTGAAGGGCTACGGTAAAAAAAAAAAAAAAGGCTTTAAAAATGTTTTTACTTTAATTATCAAATAAATATAAACCACTGATGGACCTGGTAAAGATATGCAAACACTGAACCTTAAATTCCTTTATCAACACACTGCAGCAATTAAACATGAAATGTAACGTAGCTCATGAAAATGTCACATTGAAGTGCTTCAACATCGGTGCTTCCACCACGATCCAACACGTTGGCACACAACGGACTTCACACAGAGCTTCGACGGCCCGTCGCCCCAGCAACCGAGCTCCTCACCTGGTGGCTTTGTGTCTCAAGTCTATGATGACATCAACCTGCGCCAGGGAGCAGTTGGAGAGCCTGAGGGTGACGGGCACCATGCACAGACTGCCCAGGGGGGAAAGAAAAAGAAGGGAAACAAATGAGATCAGGGGAATAAAGAAAAGAGAGAGAGAGAGAGAAAGAGAGATGACACTGAGATGGGTCTCTCCCCTTCCGAAAGGTGAACGGTAAAAACAAGAACATGGGATGGGGTTCACATGTTCAGGGTTCCACACCCCACCCCCAACCCCCCCACCAAAACCCCGACCGCCTCACCCACAGCACAACCCCCAACCCCCACCCCTACCAGCGTAAATATAGCGTTACAACTGTATGATAGTTATGTTGATTTTTTTTAAAAAATGAAACCCCAATTTACTTCCTTTCAGTTTGTAATGCCTGCGTGCCCGTGCTCCCATGACCACCCAGTCAACTCAAGATCCTCTGCGCATTCAAGCAAGAGGATCTTGCATAATTAAACGCGCTGGTTTTTCTTACACGGCACCATTGATTCTGCAGTTGCCGAAATTAACAAAACAAAACAAAAAAAAACGTTACGCAAGAAACACCAGGCTCACGTCTGTGCAGTCAAATTTACATTGGGTGAACACGTATACCGAACGATACAATGTAAAAAAAATAAATAAATAAATAAAATAAAACGAATTTGATTTTAAAAACGAACTGGCGATTGACAGACCGACGTACGCAGAAGGCAGCAGGCGTCAGTCATCTATGATTCAGCGACGCGCCTCCTAATTAGCGGCTAAACTGAGGGCGCGAACGCCGCAGCCAAGGAATATTAATCAGCCCGCGGCTGACAGGGCACCTGTTCCTAACGGACGTTTTCGACGTCGTTTTGATCGTCGGCTTGGAAGACAGGTGCAACGAATCCGTTCAAGTCGCATTCTCATCTTTTTGTATTTGGGGGGGGGCTGCCCAAGGAGGGGAGGTGGGGGGGGGGGTGGGCGAAGTTAAAATACATTTTCTTAGGCATTGCTTCACATGCTCTCCTACACCAAACGGGCTCCGTGGGGATTTATCAGGCTCCGGCCAGGCGGAGCGGCCATGACGCACGCCGTTATTCACCGCCGGCGTTCTTCACCTTCCGGACGGGTCGGCGCTCCCGTCGCCCGCCGCGCTACCCAACGGCACAGGGCCCGTGCCGAAAACGGACCGTAAAGTCACAAGCTTCCCATATTTTTTAATGAAATATTGCCCGTAAAATATTGGGTTTTTTCCGCAGAAGAGGGGAGGGGTGTGGTGCGGGGGGGCCAGAGAAATGAGTCATTCACAGGACTGAATCCAGAGCCCGTGGTTCGGTTCTGTTCTGTTCTGTTCTGTTCTGTTCTGTTCTGTTCTGTTCTGTTCTGTTCTGTTCTGTTCTGTTCTGTTCTGTTCTGTTCTGTTCTGTTCTGTTCTGTTCTGTTCTGTTCTGTTCTGTTCTGTTCTGTTCTGTTCTGTTCTGTTCTGTTCTGTTCTGTTGTGGGCTGGGGCATTCAGAAATAAATAATTACAAATAATTATGCAAATTATCCTGGAAATGGGGAGATTATAGAATGTGAGTCTAAAGGTTGTGTAAATGTAAGGGGGTTGTTAGACGTGCCTCTTCTATAGAGATGAGAAACTGGGCTAGGTCAAATAAATCAGGAAAGGCTGTAGAGGCAGAGGGTGTGCAAAGGTCTTTTTGCAGTACTGAGGTCTGGGCAAAAGATCCTGTACAAGTAGATTGGGGATGTGGGTAAACGTACCTCCTCTGTGGAAAGGGGTGACTGTAGGATTCGGGGTAGTGCAGGTTGGTCTTGATTAGATAGGAAAGCTGCTCCATCGACGGCCTGGCCAGAGGAGGAGGGTGTTCGGGTCTGAATTTCAGCAGAACCATTTCTTGAGCTTCCTGCAAAGTCAAGAAAGAGTGTCTTACAACGTTTGCACTGTCTCCACAATGTTTACACCATCTCCACAACATTTACACCGTCTCCACAACATTTACACCATCTCCACAACATTTACACCATCTCCACAATGTTTACACCGTCTCCACAACATTTACACCGTCTCCACAATGTTTACACCATCTCCACAACATCTGCACAGTCTCCACTATGTTTACACCGTCTCCACTATGTTTACACCGTCTCCACAACGTTTACACCATCTCCACTATGTTTACACCATCTCCACAACATCTGCACAGTCTCCACTATGTTTACACCATCTCCACAACATTTACAGTCTCCACTATGTTTACACCATCTCCACAACATTTACAGTCTCCACTATGTTTACACCGTCTCCACAACATTTACAGTCTCCACTATGTTTACACCGTCTCCACAACATTTACAGTCTCCACTATGTTTACACGGTATCCACAACATTTACACCGTCTCCACAACAGCCTTCAATGACTCTTCTCAAAGGAATTACTTCTCCAACAAAAGGACTCTTACAACAGACTTCAAAAATAAAAAAAATAAAACATTTTTATCACACTCCGGTGTTGTAAACCAGTCTCACTTGATCACCAAGGTCTTCTCCTTTGAAAACGGAACCCTGACATTAACCACATTTTCTACACACTGGTCGAGAGGGAGCACTTCAGAACACAATGCAGCGAAGCAATGCTTAGTATAACATGCCATGAATAAATACGTTTGTAAGTAGTGATGATTATGCCAGACCTAGAGAGAAATTCTCCACGACGTTACTTTCACAGAGAGTAAAATGACTATATAGGCTATATCCACAAAAGAACGGTTGATTATATGTGACACTCGTAAAAGCTGCTCGTGCAGCTTTGAAAAGCCAAGAGGAAGTTCAACTGCCTCGCACATGAATCATTCCTGACTGGACACAGTTGCTATGCAACAGTTTGAAAAAAAAAGGCAAACCAAATGGTCAAAGAGAGACTGGTGTGTGTGTGTGTGTGTGTGTGTGTGTGTGTGTGTGCACGCTTGTCTGTGCACGCGTGCAGGGGGGTGGGGGTGGTTAAAAAATGCAGTGAAGACGGATCATTTTTACAGTTATTTTTAAACTGCTAATCACGCCACGAAGACACTGAAGTCACACGGTCCACCTCTCTACCAATCAACACCCAAACAAACACAGCACTGCCATCCCCAAGAGTGACATGAAGCCTGTGGTTTATGAGACCTCGAAATTAAAACGCATCACCCTGACAGTTGAGTTTTGTATAAAATTTAAAATCCTAGCAGGATTTGTGCCAATCCTTCCGATTTGTATTCTGAAGTAGGAGAATTTCAAAAAATTCCCTCCTCCCTCCCTCAACACCCCACCGCTACCCACCTTGGTTCACCATAACATCAGAGAAAACCTCTTAAAATGCGTACACACACAGCAGTGACATTCTTCACCGACGGCTACACAGGTCTTTCTATTTATACGTGGCATTAATCATGAGTCCTCCAGCCCCGTAGGGGGAGCCTCACATAAGTTGTAGCTTCCAATTTACGAGGGTTGGGGGGGGGGAACGTTTACTGCACGGCAAGCGCACAGCTGTAATTTCACCTGTCGGTTCCAGAGTTATTGTCATATCAGTTCATACTGTAGGGGTTGAAGGTGCAAGCAAAGCTGAAGCACGACTCGCTCGCACCATAAACTATACGATATACGTTACTATTCTTCTCCGACATCGTTCAGACAAACCGGAGTTTGGTTCTTCAGTTTTTCTTTTGTAGAAGAGGGGGCAGCTGGAAAAAAAAACAACAAAAAAAGACCAAGGCAAACGGAACGCACGCTTCCCTAGAAGACTGGTCTGTTTTCAGTTTTGCCCCGTTTCAGATCGCTAACGCTACAACGCAGACGCCGCAATGTGCGAACTCAAAGCAAACCGAGCAGTTCTGTAATTACAGGGCGGTGTGCAAACACGAAGGAGCCCGGCTGCAATTTAGCAGAGTCCACGGCAATCTCTCCTCTCGCTAGCCGAACTGACTGAGCCCATCTGCGCTACACAGCTCAGGGGTAACTGTTCTTAAAAGCGATGCCTCTGGGGAAATAGTGTGACAAGGTCCCCACAAAACCGTATGTCAACCCTCCTGAACGGTGTGGGGGGAACCTCCCCCCCATGACACTCCGTACGGTGATCCAATCTCGGTCTGTAACCTTCTTCGCTCCCCCCCCCCCCCCCCCCCCCCCCCCCCCCCCCCCCGTAGGACAGTCCACATCTCACTGACCACTAGTGTAATAATTCAGTCAAACCACATCTAATCCTTCCACAAACATTTGTGGCAAAAATTGACCTTTCTGCAACACTTCTGGGGGGAAAAAACAAAATAAAAAAATCTCACTACGAAGTTTAGTGCTTAGCCATTTGAGACGGAGGTGTACGACCGTCAAGAGGACATGGGGCCTAATGTCAAGAGGCATTCTGCCACACGTCATTACAACGTGCTGCAACAATCTTAACAAGCCAGAGTCCCAAAGGAAGTTCTAGACTGCGTGGTTACAACAGCCACTTAGCTCGACTCCACCAAGCCCCCCCCCCCCTTTCTCAGTAACGACCTGATAAATGACGCACTGAATGCCGGCTGCTTTTGTGTCTGCACGTTGCGGGAGATAACGGAGGTTCAGACGGCTCCTCGTTATATCTCCAGCTCTGCGATCGCCACTGCGAGCAGGCAGCCGAACCCCCGGCCGATCTTCGTCGCGAAAACGCTCCTGAACGAGCGCTTCGTTTCGGATTTCAGACGAGAACGTTTCTCCGGGGGGGTGTCCCCTTTCCCACGCGTTCGGGGGCGCTGATTACGGTACAGCACTCCAAGCCAAGGAAACTCGTGACTTCGTAAAATCGAAATTTAATCTAAATCAATACATCACACAGTAAAGAAGTGTCGTCTCCAGAACGCTGAACAGGCTTCTGAAAACCTCACAGCAATTTGCAACAGGAACACAGGGCAACGAAAGAGATTTTATTTTTCCACACACACACGTGGGCATCTGAAATGTAATTTTAAAAACGTACGATAAATTATACCGAGAGTGAATCTCTTTCCTCGGAGAATAAGAAAATGAAAAAGACGAAAGTGCGATGAAACGATAGCGTACCTCTTTGGGAGTCAAGGAGCACACTTCCTTCCCGATGGTCTGGAGGGCCACGTGGAGCTGGCCCTCCAAGATGAGCTGCTTGTTGTCTTCCACCACGTACGCCTGAGAGGACAGAGCACACAACGCTAACAGAAACAGCTAGCGGAAACAGCTAGCGAAACACAGCACATGGGGAAAAAACTGGCAATGCATCAGGTGAGGTGTAGCTACCTAAACCATCAGGAAGGAAATGCAATCATTACAATGGTCCACATTTGGGTGAGATTGGGGGGGAGGAGGGGTGTTTGGGGGTCACCGTAGGAATCACCTGACCTTGATAATCAAGAGCTGAATGTTTATTTTTAAATCACCCGAATGGCTTGGTTTAAAAAAAAAAAAAAAAAAATGCAATAAACCACAGCAAGAAATAATAATGAAAAAAAAAAAGGATTAAAAAAACCACCAGTCATTTTGAATCCACACAATATGCCCTCCAGCCTCCCGCACTGGCTTCTCTCTGAATGAACGAATGAACGAATGAATGAACGAATGAATGAATGAATGAATGAACGAACGAACGAACGAGTGAATGAATGAATGAATGAATGAATGAATGAACGAATGAACGAATGAACGAATGAACGAATGAATGAATGAATGAACGAACGAATGAATGAGTGAATGAATGAATGAATGAATGAATAAATGCCGAGCCTGGGGGGGTGAGCGCACAGGGGCCGGCCAATCGGACGCCACGGTACCTTCCAGAGCACGATGACGTTGAGGTCCACCTCGCTGCACTTTCGGACCACGCCGGCCAGGTCCTCCGCGCTCGTGTCCGCGCCCGCGCCCCTGGAGTGCCCCAAACCGCCGTGCGCCCCGCCCGCGCCCTTCTTCTTCGCCTCCGCGGACAGGCACCGGCGGAAGAAGAAGTCGGCGCAGGGCGTGGTGGCGCTGATGATCTGTTTTGGCGGGAAAAAAGGGGGAAAACCCGCTCAAGGCCGGGATGGATGGAAAGCCTACACTGACGCACGCGTAGCAACCGGCCGCTAACGAAGACAACACTGCTAATTACAGCTAGCCTGTCCCCGTGCTTAGGGACAAGCATCGGGAATTAGCATATGCTATAAACGCTGCGATACACTGCATTGGATATTTTTTTGACAATAATCTATGTTTAAATGTATCCGTCCCTATCAAATTAACATTAAAATAAAATAAACAGAAATGACCGACTGAACATATTCAAGAACAAACAGGCCACAATCACGAAGCATGTACACAATCACAATCACTGCGTTTAAGAATTTTTCCAAGAACATTTTCGGCATTCATTTTTTTCTTTGTCTGTATTTGTTCATAGCTGTTTCCTTTTTGCTAATCACATGAACAGGCTTGCGTATAAAATTTACAAACTGCCAGAATTCGTCCCCTCATACATCTGGGATATGCACAGAAACAAACGTCTGCAACATGTTTTACTCCATAAAGCACTTTTAATTGCCCCAGTGTATGAAATGTGCTATACAAATAAAGCTGCCTTGCCTTGCCTATGTGTCATGAATCTCATCTTGTTTTTTCATAGGAAAATTTTAAAGAACAAAAGTAAGAATAATTTAAGAAAAGTTTCGTGAATAAGGCCCATTTCCTAGAAGCCATAGAAGAAAGGGCAACCTTTCAAGGTATAAAAAAATGAATAACAATTTACCACCAGTAATTTTACATGCGCAGGATACTTCAGCTGGAATGGAGTGCACGTCTCACCTGTTCGTTTCCCAGGTTTACGTCGGCAAAGGTGTACTTCTCTTGTGCATTTGAGGTAGCTGCGAGACAGGAAAGGGAGGGAGCTTTGTGTTCAACGCAATTTCCAAACTTTACAAGGCGCAATTCTCACGTTGATATTCGCAGCCAGATCACCCACCTTCAACAGTCCTGCATTTGGTAGCTCTGAAGCAAAGCTTGCCCCTCTGCCGACTCGTGAGTTTTGAATCTGCGAGGACAAGGAATTCAGTCAAGGGAAACCGGTGGTGCGTGACATCACAATTAATCCCGTTACCAGGGAAACCGGTGGCGCTTACAAACAGTGGCGTCCAGAAGAACAACGTGCGAAACTTTTTGTTCAGAATACAATTTACGTGAAAACGCCACCTCCCCCCCACACACATAAATTAGACAGCGCCCTAACCAAACTCACCCGAGTGTAACATCTGCGTTTAAAAACGAGCGGAT
The DNA here is from genome assembly GCF_013347855.1 of Anguilla anguilla. Lineage (NCBI taxonomy): Eukaryota > Metazoa > Chordata > Actinopteri > Anguilliformes > Anguillidae > Anguilla > Anguilla anguilla. The sequence goes on from NC_049204.1 coordinate 64,331,729, forward strand.
GAGCAGCTTGCGCTGTAAACTTTAGGTAAAAGGAGTTGATTACTACACTTTCGCTGACGGTCAGTTCATTAAAGCTCCACAGCCAGTCCCCACCCTGAGACACACAGCTGCACCAGCGCCACGGGGCCAAGAAACGGCCCGGCGAACGGGACTAATCACCGCGATCGGGCCCGTCGGAAACACGCCATAACTTCATTAGCTCCGGCCCCGCGTCTCTGATTGGGCAGAGAGGGTCTGATATCCACGGCGTGGGGGCCGAGCCGTCCCCACAGAGACCGGGGATTGGATTCAACGCACGCTCTCTCTTCTAATCGTGTAAAAAATTTAATAAATAAATAAAACTCTTCTTATTCAGCTCACACGGCGGTGCAATCAAACACAGCCTGTGGCTGTGCGTTGGGCTCGAGTCGCGTAATTGGGTAAATAAAGGTTAAATAAAAATTAAATTAATTGGGCAGACCTAATCTCCCCCCCCCCCCCCCACAAAATGTTACCGGTCGAATGCAGAGCCAACAAACCAGCCGTCAAGTCATTGATGGAATCAAAAAATAAAATAAGAAGACAATGATGGGAGTCTTTAAAAAGGAGGACAGAAAGCAAAGAATTCGCTATCTTAGCTGCTTTTTCGATTGACTCTTAAGAGTGGCCTCAAGTCAACCATTCCAATGAATGTTAAAATGTTAAAATGTCAACACATTCAAATTTCTTTTAGCTCAACACATCCCGAAAGAGGAATGAAGAGAAGGGAGTGGAGGAGGAGGAAGAGAAAGAGGAGGAGGAGGAAGAAAAGGAGGAGGAGGAGGAGGAGGAGGAGGAGGAGGAGAGCAAACCTTTGTCTTTGGACGGGTTTATGCACTTCTGCAGCCTCCACTGCTTACTGCTGCTGGAGACTTGCACAACATGGAACTCCCTCACCCCCGCCTCACTCTGAGAGAGAGAGAGAGAGAGAGAGACTATTACACACACACTCCCTCACCCCCGCCTCACTCTGAGAGAGAGAGAGAGACTATTACACAAACACACACACACACACACACACACACACACACACTCCCTCACCCCCGCCTCGCTCTGAGAGAGAGAGAGAGAGAGAGACTGTCACTGCATATCTACACTATTACACACACACACACACACACACACACACACACACACACACACACACACACTCACAGTCCCTCACCCCCGTTTCGTTCTGAGAGAGAGAGAGAGACAGAGACAGCCTGTCACAGCATATCTACCTACTCACACACACACACACACACACACACACACACAATCCCATTTTTGCCCCTCAGTCATACACACAAACACCAATTTACAGGTGTGATGAACGTGTCACCCTGACCATTATTCTCCTTAATGAAGACTGAGGATGTTCATTTACAGTGTCGTGTTTCTGGAAGTTGAAAATTGCTGATAACAGATCTTAAAAAAAAACAACATTTTTTGCCATAAATATCTGCATACCTCCATTTAAGCTTTCAGAACACTTTGCACATGTATTAAGCCAAAAATGTTTGATCGATTCAAAGCCAGCAAGACTGAGGAGCCTTTCCAAAAGCCATCAGTTACGCAAACACCCCAATTTCTTAAACGTCTAGACTGGATGATGACATCAAGGTCCCAGACACATTCCTCTGAAGGAGAAAAGCATCTGCATACTGAAACGGCCGCCTGAATTTTAATCACCAAGCCCACTGAAAGCCCTCTGAAAAAGTGTGGGGGGGGGGGGGCAGTGGGTAGTGGGTGGTGGACTGTGGGTAGCGGGGTTAGTGGGTGGTCGGGAGGCGGGAGGGTTAGCAGGGTGGGGTGAGGGGGGTTTGGGGGGGTAGCGGACGGCGCCGGGGCTCACAGTGTTGACGTTCTCCACGTCCACGAAGACCAGCATGCTGCCCCCGTGCCCGTCCTCCTGCTCCTGGAAGGTGTTGCTCCTCCGGGCCGTGGCCCTCACGCTCAGGGAGCGGCTGGCACAGATCACCGCAGTGTGGCACAGCACCCGGTGACTGGGGGGGGGGGGGGGGGGCCAGAGAAAGAGACAAAGAAGGAGGGAGAGGGAGAGAGAGAGATTGACTTTAATGTCCCCTTTTATTTAAACCTGTAATCAGGAAATTATGATGGGAGTTTGAGACGCCCGTATCCCACACCGGCAGGTAAAACTTTTCTTTTTTTTTAACTCCCAGGAGGTTCACAGAAACGCCGGAACACATGTGGGGCTGGGTGGGGGGAAGGGGGGACACGTGTGGGGCTGGGGGGGGACACGTGTGGGGCTGGGGGAAGGGGGGGCACGCGTGGGGCTGGGTGGGGGGAAGGGGGGACACACGCATGGGGCTGGGGGGGCTGGGGTCGGGGGATCCACGCACCTGAGCTTGGACGTCTTCTCGGCGCTCTCGTAGTAGAACAGGAAGTTGATCTCGTGCACGCCCTCGCGGTCCGGCCCCCGCAGCCACAGCGGCAGCTGGACGGAGGCGCCGGGCTGGAGCACGGCGTCGGGGAGCGGGATGTCCAGCACCCCGGGGCAGCGGCCGTCCCCCCCGCCGGCGCCGCCGCTCGCCCCGAAATCGGCCGGGGACACCAGCGAGGCGGGGGCGTGGGCGGCGGCGGCGGCGGCCTGGTCCGACACCACGGTCTTGTAGGCGCTGCAGTTCTCGGACGCGGTGGGGCTGAGGGGGGTGAGGGGCGCCGCCCGCCCGCCGAAGGTGAAGAACTCGGGGCGGCGGGACACCACCCGCAGGCCGGTCAGCGCCACTGCGCTCACGTTGGCGAACTCCACGTAGGCCTTCCGGATCTCTCCGCACAGCAGCCCCGTGGGGAAGTTAATGAAGAACACCTGCGGGGTGGGGGTGGGGGGTGGGGGGACAGAGAGACAGTTACCTCACCAAGAACCCAATTGACTTCCTCCATTTCATCAGTTTCCATCCCTCTCTTCAGCTTCCAGCCTAACACCTCCAGCAGGGGCATGGGTGGGGTGATGAGGGGGGTGGGGCAGGGCAGGGCAGGACGGGGGCAGAGAGGGGGCAGGTACGCTCACCTCCAGCAGGGGCATGGGCGGGGTGATGATGGGGGTGGGGCAGGGCAGGGCAGGACGGGGGCAGAGAGGGGGCAGGTACGCTCACCTCCAGCAGGGGCATGGGCGGGGTGATGAGGGGGGTGGGGCGGGGCAGGGCAGGACGGGGGCAGAGAGGGGGCAGGTACGCTCACCTCCAGCAGGGGCATGGGTGGGGGGGTGGGGCGGGGCAGGGCAGGACGGGGGCAGAGAGGGGGCAGGTAAGCTCACCTCCAGTAGGGGCATGGGTGGTGTGATGAGGGGGGTGGGGCGGGGCAGGGCAGGACGGGGGCAGAGAGGGGGCAGGTACGCTCACCTCCAGCAGGGGCATGGGCGGGGTGATGATGGGGTCGAGGCGCCGGTCGGGTCCGTGCTGGACGGAGGTCTTCTCCTCTTTGGTCCCGTTCAGACGAGGGCCCTGGATCTCCAGGTCCTGCCGACCGCGCACGGTCAACCCTTCGCCCACGCCTGCAGCCAGCCGAGCACGTTTAAATTCAGCAACAGGGCACAAAGCACACCAGCGGGACAATACACCGAAACGTTCATTCCCCCAAACACCTCCCAAAAGCTCTACGCCTACATCCTTTACGCCACTGGTCTCCAACCCCGGTCCTGGAGAGCTACAGGTTCTGCTGGTTTTCATAGTGACTCTGCACTTCATGAATCAATTAGAGCAGTTTATTACACAGTTAACTCATCTCACCTGGTGTCTTGGGTCTCAACTGGGTGCTGATTTTAAGGTGAAAACAAAAAAACCAGCAGACCCTGTAGCTCTCCAGGACCAGGGTTGGAGACCACAGCTCTATGCCCATACGCCAGTGCCTTTCTCTGCAGCCTTTATGTGATGGGAGCACCTGCACCCCACCCAAAAGAGCACAGGACAGCCCTCTCCCAGCCAGGCCTAAACCATGCCCCAGCAGCGCCGCAGTACCCACCTTCGCCAGCAGAGGCCGCTGTGCCCAGGTTGTAGACCACGCCCAGGATGTGCAGCTCCCCCGTCTGGTGGGGGAGGAGCTTCAGACGAGCCTGAGGGGAGAGCAGAGCAGAGCGTTATCCACAAACAGACAATCTTAACATTCTAATCAGACATTCTAAACATTCTAATCAGACATTCTAAACATTCTAATCAGGCATTCTAAACATTCTAATCAGACATTTTAATCAAGCATTTTAATCAAGCATTCTAAACATGCTAACATTCCGTTTGGAAGGGTATCTATTTTGGCACACTCTTCATATACATGAACTGAACGGATTCCCGGTGACTGAACATTTTTTCACACACTTCATGCAAAATATAGTAAGGTGTTCATTTTTTTTAGAATAACACTTGCTGCTGGTCACTCAACCACAAGCAGATGAACTGCGAATGAGTTTAATCATTTTCTGAAAAAGAGTTAACGAGAGCACAGATTACTGCACACTTACCACTTTAGTCTCTTCCAGGCTCATGAAAAACTCCGATATTACCTCAGTGCTGATGAAATCGTTTTTTAATGGTGCCTGTTAGTGGAGAAACGGAAACAAAAGGAAGTCCTTGAAAGGATAATTGAATTACGCCACATCGACGTGCGGAAGAGACTTGGCTCATGAAACGACGCTTGATACGCTTCACACTGCAAAGTTACGAGAGGCTGAATTTCACCTTTTTCGTTGATCCGTGAGAGGTGAAGAAAAAAAATATATATATACATTTTTTTAAATTGGAATTGCATAGGATAAAAAGAAAAGGTTTATTAAATTTCTTAAGGACCCTGGTCTGACGGAGCCCATCCGCACCGATCTCTGGCCCTTCATTTCACCTTTTTTTTTATTGATCCGTGAGAGGTGAAGAAAAAAAAAATACATATATACATTTTTTTAAATTGGAATTGCATAGGATAAAAAAAAAAGGTTTATTAAATTTCTTAACGACCCTAATTTGACGGAGCCCATCCGCACCGATCTCTGGCCCTTCAGTGCAAACTGCAGCGTGCGGCGCTCGCGGAAAGAGCAGGAAGGGGCCCTAACGCGGGACAGTAACGCAAACCCTGCGCTGGCATTGGTGGATGAGTCTGGGGGGTTTCCTCAGACAGGAGGGCTCGGGGGGGGGGGGGGGGGGGGGGGGGGGACTCACCTCCAGATCGCGCGCCTCCTTCTCGTTGCTCACCGACTCCCCCGCCTCCTCGCCCTGCGCACGGGAGAAGTCCTTCGGGCTGAACTTCCAGAGCAGCGACAGGTCCGTCAGGATGAGGGGGACCTTCAGAGGGTTCCGGAACACCACCTCGACGATGACGGGCTCTGGGGAGGAAGGGCGAACGGCGTTAAAAACGTTGACCGGAAAACGTTGACAAGGACCGCTGAGCGTGCTGGCCGGCTCGGTCCCACAGTCTTTGGGGGAGGAACAGGACAAAGAAAACGAAAATCCTCAGAGGGGTTTGAGAGTCAAGGGTCATGAAAGGAAGGGGGGGGGGGGGGGGCAATTAATTAGAATATGTGCCCTGGGGCAACAGAAAAGGGACCACTGGGGGTGCGGAGTTAATCGATCACATTTAAACGGACAGTGCAACTACAAGGCAACTCACAGACCGAATGGAACTGAACTGATTAGTTTTCCACCATTTTCAAAAAAATAAATAAAACGAGCACCACATGTGCAATAGAAAAAATAAACAAGTCCTACATTTAAGTTTTCCAAAAGTACCTTAAAGAATTTACATGAGGACAAATGAAAGAAAAAAAGCAATTCTTCTGACTTTTCGAAAACGAACCAGAACAGGCCTGGCATTCTGGGAAAGCGAGTCACCTTCCACCACGGCCAGCGGGAAGCGCGTGTTGTCCGTCTGGCCGTTCAGGCAGTACTGGGTGGGCTGGAAGTTGGCGGGGAGGACCCCTCGGTGGACGATGGCCACCACTTGCTCCTCCAGCTCCTTCCACTGCTGGGACAGGTCCCGGTCGTACTCCTGGTCCAAACTCACGTGGGTGGCGGCCTGCTTCTCCCCTGGGGGGGAGAGAGGTAACGCGCTGGGTGATGACCACCGTCTTTACCTCCATTACTGTCATCAGCAGTCACAGGCATTACAGTCATTAGTCATGATAGTCCGTACAGTCATTAATTATATAATAATAATAATAATAATAATAACAATGTCCCAAGTGCTTTACATAATAAAATTTTGCCTGTTCATTGAGGAAAAAATAATCACACAAAAATTAAATCAGTGAATGAAAGTGAAATCAGCCCTGGATGGAGCAGCACCTTGACTCATACTAAACACAGAGCTATATCACTACAGGGGGCACACGTGGAGAAGATGAGTCAGGGTGAGAAGAGGTTTGACAGACCTGCATGCATCTTAGAGAAAGGTTCCCAGAACAGATGCCCCTCCATGGCCCCCTTAACCTTAGCCTTCTGGCTCAGATCCCATCACCTCTGACTGACCGTAACTCCAGAGGACGCACTTCTCTACGGGTCAGGATCGACCCACAAACGGAGCGCAGCGGCGGCCGTGGCACGGGGGGCAGAGCCTCACCTTCTGCCAGCCGCCGGTCGTGGCCGAAGAAGACGCGCGTGGCGGAACTCTGGATGCAGGGCAGGGGCAGCTGGGGAAGGGCGCCCTCTGCTGGGGACGACTGGCTCACATTCTGCTAAAGAACGACAAAAAAAAAAAAAAATCTAAATTTTAAGTTTGAACTACCACTTATGGGCGGAGCCCAGCTCCCGTCAATCATCAGCCCGCGAGCTGAGGTCACGGTCTTTAACCCTTTGAAGAGATATGTTCTCTTGTGAATGTTTCTCAGTGTTCTAGAACTCCGCTGCTTTCAGTCACCAGCAGTGATTGTGACATCGGCAACAGAATGTTTGGTTAAGAACATTCTGAACACGTAGCCTATTTGCAATCTCACACCTTAATAAAGGGTTAATGGATGCTGGGGGACACAGGCTGTCCATATAAACCCAGACACTCCAGAGAGGGAGCTCAAAATGCCAGTCCGGAACATTCCCTGGACGACAGGAACTCCCTCCCGCCCCTACATCTCCAATCTGCTCTCCTGGCTGCCTGGCAGCTGTGGGTGAAAGGTATTCCCCTGTGGAGGCTAGCCTTTTCACCCCAGTACTTCAGAGTGGAATCTCATTCATCGTAATAAGAGTGAAATAGGCTGGCTAAATTACTAGTCTGCTATGTGGTAAATGTGTAGTACAGAGTGTGTGTGTGTGTGTGTGTGTGTGTGTGTGAATGTGTGTGTTCTTACAAATCTAATCTTGCACTGAAATCCATCAGGCATGATGGGACAGTTAGAATGAATTGTTTTACTGCTATAATCTGCTGTCTTTTTTTTAAGCATAAGGCATACAAATTGTTGTACTAAATATTAAGAAAGATGTAGCACTATCCGATACACAAAACGCACCCGCAATTTCAGGACTGGATTGAACTGGATCACACACAAGCTTGGAATCAACTTTGAGTGTAACATTTAAGACTTACTTTGTTTACAATTTACTTAATAATAAAACAATCAAAGCAACAGGCTTAAGCTGAACGTCGTCTGATGAACAATACAACTCTAAGGCACGCTGATCTTAAAATAACACCACTGAAGCCTTCAAACCGCACACCCACGCCAAGGCCAAATGGAAGCACAACTTCATTTTGAGCACCTTTTTTCAAGAACGAAAGTGGAGAAAGATCATTATTTTTTATTTTTTAAAGACGAAAAAGCACTTCTCAGGGTGTGCCTGTGAAACCGCAGGCCGGTCGCGAGCGGAGCCAGTCGATTGGCCGTTTTTTTTTTTTTCGGTTTCGTTTCCTGTTTAAACCGACCTTGTAGACGTAGAGGTACTCGCGCAGGAAGGCCCCCTGCTGCGAGGCGGCCTGCTTGCTGTCGTTGATGAGGATGTGGCGGAAGGCGGCCACGGCGTTGTCGGGCTGCCGCAGCGTGTAGGACTGCCGGCCAATGGTGAAGTTGATGTGGTCCTCCGCCAGGGACCAGCCTTTGCCCTTGTACACCTGCATGGCCTGGCAGTAGCACCGCAGCGCGTGCCGCTTCTGCGCCGAGCACAAAACACCACAGACAGACGGACAAGCAGACAGGCAGGCAGACAAGCAGACAGACAAGCAGACAGACAGGCAGGCAGGCAGACAGGTAGGCAGACAGGTAGGCAGACAGACAGACAGACACAGAGACAGACAAGCAGACAGGCAGGCAGGCAGAGAGACAGACAGACAGAGAGAAACAGACAGACAGACAGACAAGCAGACAGGCAGGCAGACAAGCAGACAGGCAGGCAGACAAGCAGACAGACAAGCAGACAGACAGGCAGACAAGCAGACAGACAGAGACAAACAGACAGAGAGACAGACAGACAGACAGGAATTAATCACGCATTAAGGCACAGCATTAAGAATCGAGGCAGGGGATCCGGTTATAACAGTACATTTACATCACAGGCATTTAGCAGACGCTCTTATCCACAACTTTTTACATTTTCATTTGCATTGCATCCATTTATACACCTGGATAGACTGAAGCAATGCAGGTTAACCTTCACGTTACAAAGACCAGCTCCTTACCCATTATCCTACACTGCCACCCTTATGACTGCGGTTCAATACCAGGAAATGGTTTAGATTTCAGCCAGCCAAGGAAAACCTTTTGACTTCTAACCTTCTTGCTAAATGAAACCAAGAATGTGTTTTGCTGAATCACTCGATCTCTGTACGGACATGAAATGTGGGAGGTTACCGTCCTGTAGGGTTTCACTCTGTCCCTAACAAAGCACACCTCATTCACCAGCTAGAGATCTACCGTCCTGTAGGGTTTCACTCTGAGCCTAACACAGCACACCTCATTCACCAGCTAGAGATCTACCGTCCTGTAGGGTTTCACTCTGAGCCTAACACAGCACACCTCACTCCACAGCGAGAGACCTCAATAAGCTGATAATTAGTAGAGTCTGGTGCGCCAAATCAGGGCTGAAATGAAAGGAGGGCAGCTCTCCAGGAACAGCGCTGAGCAGTCCTGGCCCAGAGCTCATCTGAGCGTTCCCTCCCTCCCTCTCTCTCTCCCTCTCTCCCTCTCCCTCCCTCCCTCCCGCTCTGGAGCTGCCGGCGGGGTCTGTGACCTCATTCAGACCCTCTCTGCCGATGACTCATCCCCCGCTGAGTGACTCACGCAGCACCCCAGGGTCCCGTCTGGGCTCAGGGTGCTGAGCATCACCTGCTGGTCCCGGCCAGGAGAGCAGCCGCTGTGCAATCCACCGTAAAAGGTAAAAGGGCGCGGCTCCCACGAACCCTGATCTTAAACACTGTGGGGGATCGCAGCCGAGCTCACAGGGGGACCGCAAAACAGGGAGACCACAACACAGGGGGACCGCAAAACAGGGGGACCGCACTACAGGGGGGCGACAATACAGGGGGACCGCAAAACAGGGGGACCACAATACAGGGGGACCGCACTACAGGGGGACCACAATACAGGGGGACCGCAAAACAGGGGGACCACAATACAGGGGGACCGCAATACAGGGGGACCGCACTACAGGGGGACCGCACTACAGGGGGACCGCACTACAGGGGGACCGCACTACAGGGGGACCGCACTACAGGGGGACCGCACTACAGGGGGACCACAATACAGGGGGACCGCAATACAGGGGGACCGCAATACAGGGGAACCGCACTACAGGGGGACCATAATACAGGTGGACAGCACTACAGGGGGACCACAATACAGGGGGACCGCACTACAGGGGGACCGCACTACAGGGGGACTACAATACAGGGGGACCGAACTACAGGGGGACCGCACTACAGGGGGACTGCACTACAGGGGGACCGCACCAGCTACATTACCATATCACAAGTAATGATTTTTCTTTTGGCTTCAGACTTCCTTATTCATTGGCATATCACCTTCCATATCTAAACTGTAGCATGTTTGATTCACCCAATCAGAATCCCATTCCAAAATCTAATATATGCGCCTCAGGTCTTGGTTTGATTTCATTTAGGAAAATTATCCATTTCTAAAGGCAGCATATGATACAAAAATTGGACCAGCGAACAGCTACGAGCTCAATCTGTGCTACATGAAGCGCCCTCTGCTGGCCACATTTGGTTGCAGTCAAATAAGATTTCAAACCCGACACAAAATCGAAACAAAACGGCCAACGCGGGGGTTTCCCCCACATGAGCACTCTCACACAGTTAAAAATAAATACATTTCTCCCAGCATTCATTTTCATTACCAGTGTGACATTAAAAACCTGCCACTGTGCTTCTCCCGGCACCTCCCATGGTAGCTGCAGTCATCTTTTAATTGATCCTGACAGTGTAATCCGCTTAGGCCCCCCCCGAGCCCCCCCAGGTCTAAAGCACCTGCAGACCACTCTAATGAACGCCACCTCTCCCTGCACGGGGAGGGTGTAATAATGAACATGACATGAAGGCTGTTCTACAGCAGAAGCACTGGCGGGCGGGGGAACTGGTGCGTTTGGGGTGAGCGGGGGAACTCGAGCGTTTGGGGTGGGGGGAGCGGAAACTCGAGCGTTTGGGGCGGGCTCTGTACCTGTCCCGCTTTGCTGAACCTGTGTCCCGCCAGGATCATGTGGAAGGCGAACTTGCGCACCATGGGGCTCCTCATGTTGATGAAGCAGTGGGCCGCCTGCTCCAGAAGCAGGGCGCTGCGCAGGTCCGAGTCCTGCAGGGGGCGCAAGAGAGCGGGTCAGACACCTCCCCCTGACTCCAGCCGGGCTGATCTAGAGCTGACTCCTCCCCCTTACTACTGACCCGATTCCGCCATTTCACTGCTCTTCAACACAGACTGCACCAAAAGGTCTGATACGCAGCGGTATGGAAAACATTTCACATTTCATAGTTTTATTTTTTATTTTCAGCCCGTTACATTTGGTAAACGAAGAGTAATCCTGCATGAAGTCGTGCAGAAACGTGCCATGTTTGTGTTTGTTCCCAATAGAGGTTGTGATCAGACTATTTTTCACCACTTAGAAACATGCAATTTGACTGGGGAGGGAGCCAGACTTTTGCACACCACTCTACATATTACAAATACATTGACTATAAAGACTAAATGGCCTAGTGTATGCTTTTAAAATTCTAAACTCATCTCTTTCCACATCTTTGTGTAGGAAAGCAAGCAGGTGACATCAAGCAGCAAATGACCTCACACACACAAATGACATCGCAAACAGCACCCTTCCAACCTCGCTATCCAATTACATCACAAACGCCAGATGGGCATGACGAGCAGTATTCCTCTCACTATCAAATTACATCACTAGCAATATTCCTCTCACTATCAAATTACATGGCAAGCACAAGCGCCATCGCAGAGCAGCGCCGTTCCCTCCTCGCTATCGAATGACCTCACAAAAACACGGGTGACATCACAAGAGGAGCTCTCCTCACCTCGCTGGTCATCTTGATGAGGAGGGTGGCGGCCTCGGAGTACTTCGCCTGGCTTTTCAGGATCTCGGCGCTGAGCAGCGCACACCGCTCGGCCAGCACCATGTTCCTACAGCCGAACGAATACACCACGGATACCATGAGCGCGGGGAACTGTGCAGTTTTAAGAAAAAAATGGTTCAATGTCTTCAACAATTAATGCGTGCTGCTATTTTTTCTGAACTCCCCCCCCCCCCCACACACACACAAAACCGAACAAAAGAAGAAAAAAACGAGGGACTCAAATCCAAATGAACAAACATCCTCCCTTCTCCGCTGTTTTCTTAGAAACGACCAGGAATAAAACTCCACTTCCCACAATGCACTTTACCAGCATCTCATTTCCTGATTTCACTTTACGTGCACCGAGAGGTCAATACAGTAGTGCAGTATGACGACAGCCATGTACACGTGTCCCCAGCCTTCGATATCGTACAGTACACGACCGTCGGTTTGCACAGTGACATCACTTCCTGTCGGCACGGGCGAAGGGTGCGTACTTGCAGACGTCGCGGTAGGTCTGGATGGCTGTGTCCATGTAGTGGGCGGGATACGGCCTGGGAGCGCCGGGGTGGAGGAAGGCCGACACGGCCGCCATTTCCTGGAATCACAAAAAGAATTTTTAAAAAACTTTATTTATCCTTTATTTTACCAGGACAAGTACAGTTTGTTATTGAGCGCTGGGGGAAAAGGTACATGATAAACACACGCTCAAACGGCAACTTTCTTTCTAAATTCTTAAAATTACGTTTGCAATATGAAACGCGTTCGGTGCAACCGAACTTCATCTCCTTCAGCTGCGGAACACCAACCGGAATAAATCCAATCGTACCGTCAGCCAATCATTGAATCAGAAAACGCTCCCTCGTTTCAGAAAAGCACGCATATTTGGACAGCGTGTCCCACACCCACCAGAGCTCCAGCGGCGTACAGCATGGCCTGGTCGTTGAGGAAGTCCTTCTTGGCGGTGTGATAGCAGCTGTAGGCCAGGTCGTAGTGCTGCACCAGGAGGCATAGGTCGGCCATTTTCCTTATCTGCAGCTCCGGGGCCTCTGGAGGGTACCTGCAACGTAACACGGTCCCCAGTCACCGTCACCAGGGAGACGCGAGCACTCACCTCCACATCAAACCCAGCGGCAGGGAGACACTCACTGCAACCCACCCAGAAAAGGCACACGGTAGCTGACTGTGTTACAGAGAGGAGAGGAGAGGAGAGGAGAGGAGAGGAGAGGACGTGCACTTACAGAAGGCCAGCTGTGTTCTTCAGCTCGCTGATGCTCTTCTCCGGTACCTTGCCTCCACCAAACCACTTCTTGGTGGCAGAAAATAAGGACCTGCTGAGACCTTTCCTGGAAACGAGCTTTGGAGGGAAAAAATAAAAACATTTTTAAAAAAAGAGTGATTGGTAACAGAAAGTTCACTACAGATCATACATTCTGAGCACAGCACACCTCATTCAACAGCTAGAGATCTACCGTCCTGTAGGGTTTCATTCCAGCTCTAACACAGCACACCTCACTCAACAGCTGGAGATCTACCGTCCTGTAGGGTTTCACTCTGTCCCTAACACAGCACACCTCACTCAACAGCTGGAGAGCTCATTAAGCTGTTAATTAGTCGGAAGTGCCAAATTAGGGTTGCAATAAATCACTTTGTCATACTGTTGCAACACACTTTGTGCATGCGTGTCTATCTGTGTGTGCCTGTCTGTGTGCGTGAGTGTGTGTGTGTGCGTGTGCGTGTACACGTGCCTGTCTGTGTGCGTGAGTGTGTGCGTTCACGTGTGACAGACAGAGTGACCACAAGCACATTCCAGTGAAAGTGAAAGTGAAATTTGAACCCAGTCTGTTCCAGTCGGCTGAGAAGCACCTAAAACCCCAAATAACTTAGAGAAGTCAGACTGATCAGGCAAAACTGCCAGCCCTGCACTAATCTCAGAAAACCCAGGACGGTACACTTCAGCACAAGCTGGCTTTCCTTCTTTTGGAAAGTACCCCGCGGCAGTAACAGATGCTCCCCGCGGCTCAGACACTACATAAACACTGGGGCTGTGGGACTGTGAGGTCTAACGACAACACACCTGACATACAGGCACCGTAAAAAAAGAGTGACCCGTTTTTATTTTTCCAGGAGTCACCAAACATCCAGAGCGGCCCAAATCCCAAAAACCGTGCCACGGGACCACACGGCAGGTCCCTGAAGCCCCCAAATCTGCTGCTGCCGCCCAGCGAGACCCCCCCACCCTCCGGGCCAGCAGGGGGCGCCCTCACCTGGTCGTTGAGCTGGCGGATGTTCTTCTCGATGTGGGGCAGCAGGCCGCGGGAGGTGAACTCCTGGATGAACTGGCGGATGCGGTCGTGGTCGTTGAGCGTCAGGCACGCCCCGTGCGGCGCCACGCCCGCCTGCTTCTTGCCCTCGGACCCGGGCGGCTTCAGGGGCTCCAGGCTCTCCTGGGGACCCCCGGGGTCGCTGGGGTGGTCCAGCTGGAGGGGGTGGGCGTCGAAGTTGTTGGGAACCTCATCTGAAAGAGGAAAAGGCTCGTTTTAAGACACAAGGAATTTTACTTTTTCAACAGGAATCCGAATGAACACATACAGACATTCACGCTACACTATAAAGCACCTACTACACACCAACAGTGGATAAAAACAGTATTATTGTTGTTATCGCATTGAGAGTTATTGAGAGTATTACAGTATTGTACACACACACACACACACACATATAAAATACTAAAATATTAACAGAGTAAAATGCGCGCTGGCTTACCTCTGGCTGAAGGTTCGAGCCCGTCCACATCCCCTGTGCTGGTGCTGTTCTCCACGGTCGTGTTATTCACCATGGCAGAAGGACCTTCTTCATGCAAGTCCTAAAAAGACCATTTGGTATTTCAGCGTTTTTCCAGTGCCCAGCACAAATGACAGCGCGCTACAGCACCACATACAGTACAGCAAGCATGCCGCAGACTGTGTGTCCACTGCTGTCACCTGCCCAGTGCTAACTGGAACAAAATTAAATCCCCAAATATTCACTGCTGATTTTAGTGTGTGCACAGGTACACATCTTCAGCAGCTGCTTCGAGACAAATTATTATAAATGATTATAAATAAGCAAGACAGTGTAAATTGGAAAATGGGGGGAAAAAACTGGAAAAGAATCAGAGGAATCGGAGGCGATGCTTATTTACATAAACCTGATCATAGATGGAAATTTGACAACAGAAGCAAAGGAAGTACAGACCGACACACAGAAAGACAGATAGACAGACAGAGACAGACACACAGACAGACAGACACAGACAGACAGACAGACACAGACACACACACACACACAGACACACACACAGACAGACAGAGACAGACACACACGCACGCACCTGGTTTTGGAAACTGCTCTTCTGTAAGTACTGGCTCCAGGGGTCGGGGATCTGCTCGCCCGAGGCGGAGGCGGACATGCGCGAGTTGATCTTGAGCAGGTAGCAGGCCTGCGTCCCGTACCTCTGCTTCATGTCCTCGTACACGGTGTCCGCCCTGCAGGCCAGCGGGAGAACAGCAGCGCGCTCAGGATACGGCCCAGCCAGAATCGATACGGCAGACATTAAACTGCACCCCCCACACAGCGGGGGGGTGGGGGGGTGGGGGGGGGGGGGGTGGATCAATGGCTTCCACGCCATGCTGACAGTAAACACAGGCAGGTCTGACACGGCGGCGTAGCGTCTGACTCAAACAGAACCGACAGTGCCAGCTCTGTTTTCACTCTCAGCCTCATCAACAAGGAGAGGAGGGGAGGAGGGGAGAGGAGGAGGAGAGAGCGGGAGGCGGGGAGGAGAGAGCGGGGGGGAGGGGGGAGGACGGGAGGCGAGGAGGGGGGAGGAGGGGTGAGGAGAAGGGAGGAGGGGGGAGGAGGGGAGAGGACGGGTGGAGAGGAGGGGGGAGGAGAAGGGAGGAGGGGAGAGGAGGAGGAGAGAGCGGGGGGGGAGGAAGGGAGAGGAGGAGAGAGCGGGGGGGGGGAGGGGAGAGGACGGGAGGAGAGGAGGGGGGAGGACGGGTGGAGAGGAGAAGGGAGGAGGGGAGAGGAGGAGAGAGCGGGGGGAGAGGGGGGAGGAGGGGAGAGGAGGAGAGAGGGGGGGAGGAAGGGAGAGGAGAAGGGAGGAGGGGAGAGGAGGAGAGAGCGGGGGGAGAGGGGGGAGGAGGGGAGAGGAGGAGAGAGGGGGGGAGGAAGGGAGAGGAGAAGGGAGGAGGGGAGAGGAGGAGAGAGCGGGGGGAGAGGGGGGGAGGAGGGGAGAGGAGGAGAGAGGGGGGGAGGAAGGGAGAGGAGAAGGGAGGAGGGGAAAGGAGGGGGGAGAGAGGGGGCGCGTACCTCTGCTCGTCCCCCTCGCTGATGTCATGCAGCAGGACGTAGTACTTGAGCGTGTTTGGGATGAACCACTTGGGGAAGCTGTGCTCGCCGCTGTGCTGGATGCGGTGCTGCTCCTGGGACAGCTTCAGGAACTGGTCCACGGGCGAAGCCTCGCGGGACGACACCACCAGCATGCCTGGGAGGGGGGGGGCGCGTCAGGGAAAAAACACCAGCCCCCCGAGCCAATGCGTCTTAAATAAAGACTAGCCACAGCCTTTCAAAAACAGCCACAGACACAGAGAAAGCCGTCCTTTTAATTAAGCACTGGGAGGGAGGGAGGTCGCACAGGACTGGCATGGCTTCAGCGAGCCGCCGGGGAAAGGATACAGGCCAGGTAGTGGCTGAGGAACTCGTGCTCCGACGCGGGCATGGACTGCAGGAAGTTCTCACGGTAGGCCTCGAACCAAGGGGTGGTTGCTGAGGGGGGGAAAAAAACAGCACACAAACAGGATGTTCTTCAACAACAAAAAACAACCCTGCGACTATCGACTGACTATGCCCCAGCTATGTGCACTGGCTCTACGGCAGAATAGCACACAAAGTTCAATCAGATAGCAAAGTCAAGTTACAGGGAAACGGTGCCGTCGCAAGTAAACACTTCTACCATAAACGTCACACCATAAAATTTGGTAGCAGAACCAGGGTAAGAAAATCACACAACAAACCAAAACAACCAAAAAACAAACCAAGAACATGCATAAGATGGACTAAATCCTCAAATCCCCCTCTGACTACGTAGCTCCTGGTAAAGAACAAACATCTCAGTGTAACCAAAATGGCCTAAACTGGCAGGCATGATTCTGCCATACAAAAACATACACGAAAAAAGATTAACACACAGAGTTGTATCTGACAACACACCAGGTTATCATTATTCCTGTCATTAATAAACTTCTCCAAACTATAAACTTGAAGACATCTGCCAAGGAGGAGTTCACCAGGCTGCTGACTTCACATGGGTGCTCAATTAAGCTCATTCAGAAGAGAGGGGGGAAGCTCAACTCAATCTGATCAAACAGCATGTCTTTCCTCCCCTACTGAACATGACCCAACAAAAATATGAGCCAGGAAGCGCTAGACAGAAAACTTCAAGCATATTAAGCCCAGTTCAACACACCTGAGAAGGTTCAACAACCTTCCCCTCTCTGTGTCACAGCCAAAAGAATTCTAACTTAAACTCATTTTCAGTTATAATACAGACTTATGCTTTAAGGAGAAGACATTACAGTACAATACACCTTATAACAACCAAATCAGAAAAAAAAAACTGGTACACAACTTTAATCTGCATGAAACATGTAGGCTACTTAAATGGACCAAATATGCAAGGCATTTTTGTTTTTTTTGGTCCAAATTTCACTAGCATTACATAACAAAGCCAGTTGTGTAACAGCGTTGAGCAACAGCAAAGCACAGCGACTGCGTTTGCTACTGCACAGGGACACGGTGCCAGGGAAAGACCAGGAAGTCACTGGAAGTCTATAAGATGAGCGACTGCACTTCACAGCTCAGACAGCGGTCGCGTTAGCTCTGGAGCTAGCAGGGGGACTTGGCCTTGCACGCACATGAACACATTTTAAAAATCCGAGGTAGATGCCGAATTCTCACGGTTTCTCAGGACAAAAGGAAGGGCGCCATTGCAGGCCACTCCCGTGGGGCCTACACAGCCACTCCACCAGTCAGTGGAGTCTTCAGCCCCACCGGTTTAACGAGCAGCCAGATACACTGCTCACTGCTGCTCACTGCTGCTCCTATGACCAGCCTGCACGGAGCAGACGGGCTCATCCCTGGCTATTTCTCCAAGGCTAGCGCGACCGCTGTCCGGCTGGGACTCATTCGTGATTAGAGAGAAGGTGCTGGTGGTTACAAAAGGCACTCGGGCAGCAGCCGTCCTGGCGATCGCACGGTTCCCATTCCGCAGGGCTGCGCAGTAATATCGGGCTCAAGTGAGTAACGGCGGTAACGGCGGTAACGGCTCAAACCGAACGCATCGGACCGCTCTCTGTCGCATGCAGGCTGCGTCACCCTGCGATGTCCTCACAGGCGCATGTGTGCGTCGCATCATCGTGCCAATTATGGCCGGCCTGCTGACGCATTTAATGCGCCAGAGAGGAGACGCATTTAATGCGCCAGAGAGGAGACGCATTTAATGCGACAGAGAGGAGACGCATTTAATGCGACAGAGAGGAGACGCATTTAATGCGACAGAGAGGAGACGCATTTAATGCGACAGAGAGGAGACGCATTTAATGCGCCAGAGAGGAGACGCATTTAATGCGCCACGGTCCCATGAAGAAAGAATCCATGCATTTCCTATTCTCTATATCATTAAAAATCACCATCAACAGACGTGACTTTTCATTCAATAGCCCCGTAGATATTACCTCATCCTCACCAGGCAACGCTGACACAGATCTAACAGGTCTTTTTCAACAGCCAATTTCCTTTCTCATCAGCCTGGCTCGGAAGGAATGCAGTTTTTCTTGTGTGTAAAACTGGGTATCGGAAAGGTGCGAATCACACAAGGGCCTAGTTAGCCAATTTCAGGCCATTTGTCCAATGCGCTGCCATTACTTTTTGTAACCACGTCAAATTACACTTAGCTTAAGTGTAAGGACTCATTTTCTACACACATATACACCCGCACACGCTCACACGCACACACACAACCGAGTACAGCTAACTCTACAAGAGCCGTCCAACACCCTGAAAGAAAACTGCAAGAAAGGTGAAGGGGGGGGGGGGGGGGAAGAGCTCAGAGAGAGAGAGAGAGCCGGAGAGGAGAGTTAGCAGACTCAGGGAGCCAGGAGGAACGCAGGGACGGAAAAGCGGGAGTTACCCAACACCAGCTGGAGAGAATACCTGCATAGAACTCGGAAGTGTTCAGCTCCCTCAGTGTCTCTTTCCAACTACCGTACCACGGAACACTAGCTTTAAGCGAGCGATCTGATGGAAATAAGATGCGGTTAATGATGTCACAATGTGTTTCCACGGCGACAGGCAGCATTCAACCTAAACTGAGGATTGGACAAACGAGCAGTACTGGTCCTGTAAATAGGGAAAGACAGGGTTCAGTTCATCAGGACAGATTCACTTCAAAAAGCATTTGGGGAAGGTTGGGGGGGGGGGGGGGGTTGTGTTATGGAAGATTAAATGTAGACTCAGAAGAGGTAGTTTAAACTTATTAGCACGATCTGTTAGCGCCTACAAAACTTGAGCCAAAGTACATCTGTGTTGACGTAGCACAAACGCTGAAGAAACAAGACTAGCCCTTGTTACCGTTAGCGTTGTTTTAGCCCGCCTGCACTGGCTACACATTCCTTCAGATATTCACATATTTGACTGAATGTGGAAGAGTGGTCTCTTACCAGGATTTCATCCGGAAGGTTTTTTTTTTTTTTTTTTTTCAGAAAAACAAAAAAGAAAGAGAAATAAAATAAAGATTAAAAATAAAAATGTGATTGACAACACAAGCAGAATTTTCAAGTACTAAAACGTCAGCGCTGTGAATCCTCTGGAGGGTGGAATGTGAATCGCACTTCCCCTTTCACACAGGGCCAAATGACTGAATGAGATGGCTGCAGCCTTCCTCAGTTGTCCAGATCATTTCAGTTCCCCGTCCGAAAAGCATGACAGGACCCGCTCACTAAAGCCAAGAGAGGTACCCGCGGCTTCTCCCCTCCCACACCTAAATATCCCCCTCATCCCCTCCCCAAAGTCACCATGCAGAGGGGATGAGGGGTGTCCTTTGCTAAGGTTGAGGGCAGCCATCTTGTTTCAGGGTATTTCCAATCACCCGTAGTATCCCCCCCCCCCCCCCCCCCATGTTCAAGGGGTCAGAAAAATTAATAAACAGAAAAATAGTGGTGAAAAAATGTATCAAATAAAATAATATATTCAAATAATCATTTGAATTAAGCCGCTGCCAGAATTTCTGACTAAATTAACAAATCCTCAAATCCCATATACAGTTACAGAAAGCAGCACTCTGAAAAACAGTGATGCTGAAATAATAATTCATATGAAACTGCTCCTGTGCTTATCTGATGAACACATCGTACAGTCATTCAGTCATAATTATTAAACTAGTGTTCGGCAGACCATGGATTCCACTGAGATTTCAATGGGTGGGGAGTGGGGGGGGGGGGGGGGGGGTTGCAATGGGGTTGGGGGAGGAGTGGCTTATTCCAGAAAGTTCCATACGATTCCATCAAACGTAAAAATGGGCAAAGCTAGCGATTGGTCAGAACCAGCCAAACTGCCCCCCCACCCCCGACCATCACCACTTCCTGCTGCCACATTCTATCGCACAGGAAGCTGTACCCCCCCCCCCCCGCCGCTGCCCTGCGGCCAGACTCACCGCTGATGTTGAGGTCGTAGTCGCCGGCGGTGATGACGTTGGCCACCAGGCCCTCGGCGGGCTGGCTGGCGGACACCACCTCGTCCAGCAGCCGGCGCACGGCGGCGGCCTTGGGCGGCTGCGTCGCCACGTTGGACACGCTGATCTTCAGGTTCTTGATCACCTGGATCTGGTTGTTGGGGTCCCTCATGTGACCTGCGCGGACCCACACAGAGGAGACGGCGAAGTCTGAAACAGAACCGTGTGCCGAGACCACGCCCATTTCCCCGCCATCGGATTGGCTGGCGGCGCGTCTCGGTCACTCTGACCCGCCATCGCCTACACCGCTGTGCAGGAAATGCACACTCAAGACCTGCGGTTAAAAAAAAACCAACCCCCGTTCCTGGAGATCTAACCATCCTGCAGGTTTTCATTTCAGCCCTGATTTGGCACACCTGACTCTAATAGCAACTAATTAGGCAGTACAAGATCGCTCGCTGGTGAGTGAGGTGTGCTGTGTTACGGCTGGAGTGAAACCGTACAGGACGGTAGATCTCTAGCTGTTGAGTGAGGTGTGCTGTGTTACGGCTGGAGTGAAGCCCTACAGGACAGTAGATCTCGTTTAAAACTCCTGCAGCCAATCCAAATAATCTCTGGGAATTTGCACTCAATGCCTGCCAAGCAGGGAGTCGCGCTGACACACAGTGGGTCAGAGGGATTGGGCAACCTGAACAAGTCTGTGGACTACGTTTCCCATAATTCAGTTCAGGGCAAAAGCTTTGCTGTGGATCCGCTAATCCCGGGTTAGCTCTAGAAATAAATGTTCCGACTGAGTACTTGCGTAATGACCCCGTGTTTCGAACACCGGTAATTGAACTGCACTGTCTGAAAGTACTGTGCTGTTCAAGTATTCAACAGGGACCTATAAGAGATCAGGCAGACTCCAGGACAGTAGACAATTTCCTAAAATTTTCTAAAAAGTTTTCTTTCTATAATTTGCAAAAAAGTCTTGGCTTCCCTCAACCCCCTCTATAGAAATTACAAAAACAATATGTCCCCACTAGCAAACATAAGAAAGTAGATAATCACTAGGTTCGAACTCAAATATAAGTCCTTATTAAACAAGCATATTCCCAATATTTATGATTTCAGCTTTAATACAATTCTCACTAATCGAATCTTAAAGTTGATAGGTTTTCCTGAACTTGAAAAGCAGTGCATTACTGAAAGCAGGTTTCTGTGGATCCGCCATGATTGAATGTCTGTTACTGGGTGCCCTGCGTTCGAAGTGGCATTATTTTCTCTACCAGCGCGCGCGCGTCCCCTAAACGGAGAAGCGGAGCGAGCCGCCGGTAAAACAATACTCAATAAAAAACACACACAAATTCTTCGTTTGAAACGAGGTGGGAGTTTTGGTTTGCACTGCCTCCAGCGCAGCACCCTGAGAAACGAACGAACCCGAAAGTGTGCGTCTACATTTACCTGTTTGAGGGCGTCTATATATTTTTTTTTCAGTTACACACAGAGACTTCTGATTTTTTAAATACCCTCGTTATGATGTACATCGGAATACGTCGGTTGGTTCTTCATAGTCCTTGAAGGATTGAGAGAGGTTGCAGAAACGTGTAAGATATTAGCGAGCGTTACAAAAATAGGGAACTCCTATGGCAATACATGTTACAATGCTACAAATGAACGATTTTTAGATCCACAAACAGCTGAAATTGCACGAATATGTTATTAGTTCAACGGAAAGTATTTTTCAAATATCAATGTCCCTAAAGGCTTTTCTGATATCCATACATTCTAAAATATGAGGCAATATCCAGTGGACGACAAACACTGCATAAAACAATAACGTTACACTATGGTCCATGTAACGTTAGTTAGCTAACCTAGCAATGAATAACCACCCATTAAAAACGCAGACACGATAGATTGCATACCTAGCGTACATAGCAAAACTGAAATATTAAAAGAAATGAGAAATCCAAATTGCTGAATACATTTGCTTAACTGTTAAAATGTGTTTTTCTGCACTGAAAACATGCCTGTCTCTCAGGACGCATAAGTTAGCTGCCCAGATTGCTTGCTATATTATTAAACGCGACACCTTTAAATTGCTAACTATTTAGCTAATAACCTAACCAGTACATTAGCAATTACTCCCGTTAACAGCAGGCTAGTTAGCAGCTAGCTTGTTTGCTAGCTGCCATGATAAGGGGGTGCAGCTAAGCTGCACTGTTAGCAATAATGCCGGTTCTGAGCCCCGGGTACTGGTTAAGTTACAAGGCCTCTTAGCCAGCAGCCGAAACGTTACATAAAAGAGCAAATGAGAGTAGCGTCCCTGGGCACAGCGGCATTATAATGCCGAACTCTTCAAGTATTAATGAATCTTCTCAAGTGACGAGGTCGGAGAACGGGCAGGCCTAGTTTGCTCAAATTCAGCTTAAACCAGCCCTTCCTGTCATTTGACTGCTTAGCTTGTGACAGCGACAAATGAAAAGGCAGCTAGCTGGATAACGTTCGTCAGCTATACGAGCGTTACAAACACACACGTTACTTTTACATGCCTAATAGGCCTCCGCGTGACTGCATCATGCGTGTCATTAAAGAAATTAAAAACACAAACCTTCAGAGGTGAGCCTACAAAAAGGCCTCACCAGCTCGGAGAAATTCAGGTTGTTTTTACGAGTCACTTTCTCCGCATCTTCGCTGCACAGGACGGCCACCATAGGCACGAACGAGTCCTGGATAAACTCTTGCACAGACTGTACGCACTGCGCCATCGTGATCCTCGATGAACCAGGTTATGGAAGGATTTTCCACGGCTCGCTCGCAAGGCTAAGGCGCCTCTAAGTTGAAAACAACTCCCCTTAGTGACAGCCCGAAGCAGCCATGTTGAATTCTACAGTTGCCTGCTGATCGACTTCTTTCCCACGATGCACTGGGAGCAGTCATGTGACCACATCCGATGAAAGCAGACATCTGTGTTGAGGCAGTGCTGACAGTGAAACGTGTAAAGTGGCTTATGAGGTGGCAGTAGGTGGTAATAGAATCGATGTGGCTCGGCGATGTCTGTTTTATAATTGTAAGCTGATAGATCGCAATAAATCTGATTGTAAGTCGAACGGTGTTTTTCACTCATTTTACTAGATCCATGATTTTAAATTGATTTATTTTACTCTGTTCCGTTTCAGTAACGTGGAAGCCCGCCTCTACATTTTTTTGGGACATTTTGATACTGAATATTACGGTTGAGATTTATTTTCACTTTTTTGCTGTCGGTTTTAACGGTGGAAGAATTGGAGCCATGGCAGTATTTTTGTGAAGTACTATGTTCACAGCTTTTGTTTTTCCTATGTCTAAATATTGTCTGACTGGGAAGAATTGAAATGTTGGAGTACATGTTAAACTGGATAAACTCACATTATTGTACACGGCGTTTACAATATGATGTCAATCAGCCATCTTGCAAACAATTCCCAGGTTCTAACACCAAACCTAGTGACACCACTGATGGGAAATATATTGTAATATTTACGATTACAGGTAGGAAGGATATATAAATGTTTCGACCCCCCACCTGTTGTTTTTACCTCTTTTGGGGGGGGGTCCAAGTCTAAATTAGGGAGGTCAGACACCACCCCCGCAATCCCCTCCTGTAATTCAAAGCCTGTTTTCAGGGTTGCTACCCAAACTTGGAGGGAATCCTCAGCCCCTTGGAAGCAGCTTGGAGGGAATTCCCCAATAAATACCCCCAGGGTGAGGAAGAAGCATTCCGTGACTCAGCAATTTCAGTTTCAACAATACCATAGGGTGGAGTGAGAGGACTGAGCTGAGGGCGTTCCAGGAAGGTCCTTTTACTGTAATATTCACGCTGGGTGGGATTGGGTGTGCTGAAATTAGACCTAAGAATTATCATGCTCAAGTCGCAAACCCACAATCAAAGCGAAACCAAACGCAGAAGTGCAAACAGCTGAAATTCTAATTTTGAAAGCTGTCACATTAACACTTCCGGCATTTAGCAGACACTCTTACCCAGAGCTACAGCTGGCCAATACACTGAAATGAACTTGGGTTAAGTACGTTGCTCAAAAGATACAACTGCAATGTCCGACCAGGGAATCAAACCCCAACCTTAAGGTTACAAACCCAGTTCTCGACCCACCTTTAACCACACTACCACCACGTCTCACATAGGGACACAGCAGAAGACAGCGTAGGTTAAAAATGCAACCAAGTTCCAAATAAGGGCCTAGCTTGTTCCACTAAGCCACTGTGCAATGCAAGTCCTGTGCCCCATTGGCTAGAATCCTGGCCAGGTCAGTGTTGACCCGCACACAGCGTGGGACATAACTGGCCATGCCTGGTCACGCAAAAGTGACCTCGCTGGTCCATCAGGCGCCCGCTGTGCAGTGAATGCACGCCTCCAGCACGATGAACAGCGTACAGAGTTAAAACCAAGCAGCCGCTGGCCTTCCAGGTGGGTACAGAGACATGGCTGAGCCTTGCCGCATCAATGGTAAATTGGCCCAGTAAAAAAAAAAAAAAAAACCCACTTTCCCCGACCGCCATCAATCGCTGGGTAATTCCAGCAAGTAAAAAGGGGCATTGATCCCTTTTCTGTGTCGCGTCTGCCAAACCCATGTTTACTTTCAGTCAGACTGCAGCCCATGTCGACTGAAGCACAGCCCTTTATTTTTTTTTTATCAGGCTTTCTTACGATTGGACGATTCATCTGGCATCAAATCTGCGCCATATATCAACACCCTCTTCTGATGGTCGAGAGGTCACTGAGGTCACCGACACGATGCCAATAATCGCGGCTCACGCCCTGCTACTCACATTTGGGACCAAAGTCTCAATGCACAGGTGTCTTAGGTTATTCAAACGGTCCTCAGCACACGCCTCGCCAGGCCAGTGGATCTCAGTACCGTGTCGTTTCCTAGCTGAGGGTGTGGGTGGGATCGCTTTGAGAAGTCCTCCTCGGGGCAAGGAGACCTCAAAGGGCACTCGAGAGTCTGCGAAATACTCAGAGGTGTCAAAGAGTTTGATGTTGGGAAGGTGGTGATTGGACCGTTCGTTCCACTCCTGTTTGTCCCCTGAGAGCAGCGTTGCCATCGAATGGATTTTTAGAATGAAGAAGGGACAGCGGATGTGATTCAGCAGCAGTCAACCAACGCCCCCCCCCCCACCCCGCCCCCACCCCCGCCCCCCTTTTCCAAAACAAAAAAGGTACAAAGGTGTACAAAATGCCTGAAGTATACAATAGCTTGCACAGGCAAATGTAAAATACACGGGTATGGAACAGCTCATGGAACCGGGGTTTGCCGTCCTGGTCCTGGAGAGCCGCAGGCACCGCTGGTTTTCATTGTCCTTGTGCGCATAACTAATCAATTACAGCAGTTGATTACAGGGCTAATTCAATTCTCCTGGTTGCCTGGGTCTGAATTGGCTGCTGTTTTTAAAGTTGAAAACAAAAACCAGCAGAGCTTGTGGCTCTCCAGGACCAGGGTTGCAAGAACCCTGCCGTGGCAGGTTGTTGTTGGTCCAGCCTGACCCTGTTTTGAATCAATCTGAACGGTGCACTCTCCTCCAGAATGACATTGCCAGTGCAGCTTGTGATCCAGGAAGTCAGGTCGACTGCTGGGAAGCCCAAGCAGAAAGTCCCTGCAGGTGTCACGTGACCAAACCCTTCCCTTGGCAGCTCGTCGGGGAAATATTACTTCAGTGGTGCGGTTCGCATATCAGCAGGGCACCTAAGAGGAGCGCTCGGACAGACGGCCGGGGGCGGCAGAGGAGATAAGTCATGGAGTACTTTTCGGGAGGTGCAGCAGATGTCCCAGCAGAGTCA
This sequence comes from Anguilla anguilla, assembly GCF_013347855.1. Classification (NCBI taxonomy): domain Eukaryota; kingdom Metazoa; phylum Chordata; class Actinopteri; order Anguilliformes; family Anguillidae; genus Anguilla; species Anguilla anguilla. The sequence continues at coordinate 64,357,816 of NC_049204.1, forward strand.
GACTGTCCCGTATGCAAAGAGGACTTAAAAGATCCCACCCGACCATCCTCCTGCAGCCATGTGTGAGTATTATTCGCATCTCCCTGTCCGGGTCCATGATAATTGTCTTTACTCCTTAATCTGGAATAAAGAAGTCATCATCAAAATCATGGCCAGAAAGAGTAGGGTGTGGTTTACCGCTTTAAAATCTCAAGTCTAAAGTGTAAATAATGTGGTCAATTGTAGAATTATGAACACACAGTAAAACTAAACATCAGCTAAAATAAAATTACTTGGTGAACTTACGTACAGCATTTTAAATGAATGTCACAAGGGTTTGATCAGATTTCACGATTATCAGATGTCACAAATATGTAGGTGCAGCTGTTCTATGTCCTTGTGTTCTGCTGTTACAGTTCTGTTTAAATTAGCATAGCTAATCTTTAATAAACAAATTTAATCAACAATGTGTTGATACTGTAAAAAAAGAGTACACTGCAAAAAGAGTAAACAGTAAGCAAATCTTCTAAAGGAGGAGTCTGTTCTGAGCAGTACTGTTTCACTTTCACTTACATTATAAAACCAGCTGTTATTCATCATTTGCAAAAATCTATACAACTATTTTTTTTTTCATTGTAATGTTTATCTTTAGTGTATATTTAGTTGTCCTTTTATTAAATAGTCTTTCTAATAATATATTTGTTTAAAATGAGAATACTGATCTGTATTATATATAATGCACTTGTGCTTTAGGACATCCGAGGCTAGTTGTGGGGGATTTTTCTTTCTTGCATATTTGGCTGCATCATCACTTAAAGCTTGCTTTCATTTTACATACTCACAGAACAGGTTTAGCATTTACAGTAAAGATTGTTTTGACTCAAAGGTCACTGTTGTTCAAGAAAGTGAACAGGCGTTTTTCTATAACACGTTCCCTTTGTCATCAATTTAAGTTGTATATCCCTATAGTAAACATTTTGATTTTTTTTACATTTTAACTTTGTTTATGAATCGTGATGCTTTATTATTGTATTAGTAGGCGTGTCATTTGGTCATTGTTCTACTGAATTTGTGGAATTTACCTTTGGTGTCACTTCAAACTCACTTCACACAAAACTTGTCAGATAAGAGACAGGGCATGCAATTCAGCCTAGGCCTCCCTGCTTTGACCGAGTAACAGATATATTCCCTGCTTGTCCTCCAACCAGTACTGACGCCCTGGAGTGAACAAGAACTAATACGTTCTCTCTCTCTCTCTCTCCGTATGTGTGTGTGTGCCTGCATGCTTTTGTGTGTGTGCGTGTGTATGTCTCTGTGTGTTTGTGTGTGTGTGTATGTCTCTGTGTGTTTGTGTGTGTGTGTGTGTGTATGTCTCTGTGTGTTTGTGTGTGTGTGTGTGTGTATGTCTTTGTGTGTTTGTGTGTGTGTGTCTGCGTCTGTGTGTGTGTGCGTGTGTGTGTGTGTATGTCTCTGTGTGTGTGTGTGTGTATGTCTCTGTGTGTTTGTGTGTGTGTGTGTGTGTATGTCTCTGTGTGTTTGTGTGTGTGTGTCTGCGTCTGTGCGTGCGTGCGTGCGTGTGTGTGATGCGCAGGTTCTGCCGGTACTGTCTAACACAGTCGCTGAGAGCCAGACCGCACTGCCCTGTCTGCAGGGCCGCAGCCGATGAGCATCAGATCTTCCCAGCCAATGACGTGCTGGCTCAACAAACAACAGACACCCAGAGGGTAGGACGCACACACAGCTACGTCATTCCTACTTCCTGCTGGCTAAATGTAGATTTAGAGTAAAACAAATTAAGGGGAAGCTCGTGAATGTTTGGATTTTGGGATGGGGGAGAGTTCAGGGCACCCTCAGTGCATCTGTGAGTCCGTTTCAAATATTATCGACCATATCGATTTCATATCAGAAGACGAACCAGCTGTTCAGTGATGTTCCTGATTATACCACTGGGTGGCAGTGTGTATCCAATTAATTAATCACCAAAATCCTATATAACCATTAAGGACAGTACATAGGCCTAGTACAAAACAATGTCTCGCATGACAACAAAATGTCACAGTAAAAATATTTAATATCATTCATTTTTATTGAATGTATAGTAGAATGCATGGCAGAATGTATGGTCCTTGCGATTAAGACCAGAAACTCACGTGCCCTACAGGGGACATAAAAAATGAATTGCAGGGTCTCGGGAAGGCTATAAATGAATTTTTTTTTTTTTTTTTTTTTTTTGGCATTTCGAGAGAAAGCTGTTTCCTGAGTGACAAAGCTGTGCTCTCTCCAGGGTCGCCGCGGCGACGTGAGGGACAGGCTCCGGAGGTACGGCGCGGCCCTGCCCGTGGTGGACCGCTTCGATACGGTGTCGTCACGGCGACTGTCCTCCAGCATACAAGAGTGAGTCGTCTCAATGAGAGAAGCCGAGCCTGCTACTTTCACATTTGGGAAACGCGCCGCGTGGCGGACCAGCGCGTAGTTGATCGATTGAAGCGCTTCATTGCACATGGCAAGATCAGGGGCAGAGACCCCTGCTTTAGTGGCTAGTAAATCTGTTTCAGTCATATCGGTAGTAGGTTATTTTAGAGTAGTTCACTGCAAAGAGCTGCTAAAACTGAAAAATGAGGCCAGAAGGAAGGGCTATGGTCCATGATTTGATTTGATTTATTGATTGATTGATTGATTGATTGAGTTATTGATTGGTTGAATTGATAGCTTGATTTATTGATTGATTATATGATTGATTGATTGATTGTTGTGTTGATTGATGTATTGATTGATTGGTTGATTGATTTATTGATTGTATGATTGTTGGTTGCTTGATTGATCGATTGGCTTATTGGTGGGTTGGTTAGTTGATTGATTGATTGATTGATTGATTGATTGATTGGTGGGTTTTTTGGTTGATTGATTGATTGGTGGGTTGGTTGGTTTATTGCTGGATTTGTTTGATCACACTGCCTCCCCAGGATGAACTTCAGGAACTCTACCCACCCTAACTCCCCTCTTGCGTCTGTGTGTCCAGGCGCTTGCTTCGTCTACAGGCTTCGCAGAACGGGACTCCTCCTGCACCCCCTGAACCTGCTGCCCCACCTGAGCCTGCTGCCCCGCTCACCCTGCCTACCCTGGCCCCTGGGGTCCCAGAACCCCCCAGGCCTCGCCCAGTGGCCCCAACCCCGAGGATCAGGAGCGGCCTTTTCGGTCTCGCCCAGTACTTCTTTCAGACTCCTGTTGTCCCCCCCACCGATCCCACCCCCCTGTTGACACCACCCCCTCCTACTCCACCCAATTCAGTGGGGGCCATGGCCCCTTCCCCTCAGGAGTACCCCTCGTCTCCCGGTTCATCTTCTTCGTCTTCAGATGAAGAGTAAGTCCGTGTTTTTCTGAACTGAATGTGCTATCAGACATTAGAAACGTTAAAAAACTGATGTGAACACAAAACAAATTTCACAAGAATGCAATAATGTACTAAATATACTATTATATATATACTAATATACACTGTATAGTAACACACACACACACACTGCAACTGCTAATTGGATGAAAGTATATAAATGTACCTCCTCTCAGGTCCTCCTCTTTGGATGACATACTGTTTGATTACGAGATGGAGCAGTCACAGCATGTAAGGTAAGAGCACGTACACTTAAACCTAAAGAGACGGCGCGGCAGGTTATACAGTCTACCTCAAATCAACATTTAGCAGATTAAATCACTGTTTCCATATGAACCAGTCATACACTGGTGGAATAGATCTTTAACTCTGGAGCCTTAGAGACTACAGCGGCCCTTCGCACACACTGTAAAACTCGAAAGGCCACGCTGCATTTCTTCATAAAAACCGTCTTGCTGGCGGCTGAGTTTTTGATCTGAACAGGCCTTGAGAGGACAGAGGAGGATTTGAGGTGTCCTGAGCTCACTCGGTTTGGGGGGGTCCTCCCAATACCCGTCGTTCCCCGTTCTTTCCGCAGTCCTGTGGAGCTGCTCTTCAGCTGCCCTTACTGCCAGGAGGGGGGGATGGACGAGCTGGGTCTGCTGGACCACTGCAACACCAATCACAGAGCCGACCCCAGGCGTGTGGTAAGCGAAGCTCCGCCCACTCCTGTCCCGGATGCAAAAAAAAAAAACGTACTCCCCGCGCTGTTTTGACTCTGCCCCCCCCCCCCCCCCTTTTCCCCCCCGAGGTGTGCCCCATATGCGCGTCCTTACCTCACGGGGACCCCACCTATCAGAGCGTGGACTTCATCGGACACATCAACCGGCGACACCGCTACTACAACCAAGACTTCATGGTAAGAGCTTCACCGCTTATAGAATGGGTATGCCAGCCAACCCATGACGTCTCTCAAAAACCTAATCTGTTTTTTTTTTCTTTTTGTAAATTTGGATGTACTCGTCCAGTTATGGAAATGTTTGGTCTTGAATCTGGGGTGCGTCATGTGTGTTAACTGCTCCAACTGTGCCTTGGTGTCCCGTGAAACCTCACGTGGAGAAACCCCATGTGAGAAATTTGCCCCAGATTATGCACCTCAACTCTAATTAATTAATTAAGTAGTGATGCTGTTAGCTGTGCTAGCACTCCTCATCACATTCTATACAGTTCCATGTTCACTGAATGTCTGCTAAATCAACAACTAATTTTGGTGCATGCTGTGTTGGTAAATGTGTACCTCCTGAAATTATTATTATTATTATTATTATTATTATTATTATTATTATTATTATTATTATTATTAGCTATAAGGAATTTGCACTATGCATACAGTAAATTACAGTTTCATATGAGATCATATATAAACATGTACATAAAGGGCATTATACATTTACAGTGGATGTAAATGACATGTTTAAATGAAATGTTTTTGGTAAGAAAGTAAGAGCCCAGCGCACTCCGGGACACTACAGACTAACGCATTCAAACGCCATTATAGAACCTGCCATAAACGGCATGGGATTTTTGGCGCTGTATGTCCATCAAAATGAACAACCGTAGATCCATAGCTGTTGGTAAAAGGTGTGTTGTGTGTTCACAGGATGTGACCCAAAACGAGGGCATCAACGAACAAGCCGCAATCCTGGCCTCGTACAACTCGCTGGTGCAGAACAAATAAAGTGATGTTTTCGCGTCGTCTGCACTTGGCCGTTTGTCTTCTGAAATCTACGCAGACCCGGTGGTGCCCGCTATGGAAGCGCTGAGCTGCAAAGACGCCTTCGATTTACAGCACGAGCAAGATCAGAACGTGCGCTCACTTGTGAACTTGCTGCAATATATTAGTGATAAGCCGTTTATAAAGCCAAAGATAGCATTATTAATACCTTACCAAATATACTGTAAAGCTCATAACCGCAAAGTCTGTCGGGTTTTCCCTTGGTTTCCAGAGGGCTTAGGCGCTCTCAGCTATATTTTGGAAAAGTGTTTTTTGTTGTTGTTGTTGTTGTTGTTTTAATATATGAAAAAACGATTTGACCAGCGGGTTTCATCAGAAAAAGACGTTACGCGTGAACACAGCCTAACTTTCTTCAACTACCAAGCCACGTTTGATACTAACGTTAGTTCAATTGAGGTATCTTTATGTAACGTCCGCTAACTAGCTTCCCGTCCGTGAAACCTGGATTAGGAAAAACACCCTGCGGCGTTGGCCCGGGACAAGCACACCCAAGATGTGAATGCCGATTGAAGCCGCAGAATAATCAATATGAAGTATATGTAGTCTCCATTGTTGGGTTAGTGATATGAGCTCATACACTGCCAGTGATTTAATATCTCAGGTCTTTCTATACTTATCAGGGAGTTAGTGATTATTTCAGTCCTGGACTTCATAAGCAAGAGAGCTTCACTGCGTACGAAACAGAAAGCAAAGCTTTTTCTATTTTTTAATGTGCAATATATTTTCTTGTAACTCTCAAAGGCAGAATTTCGTTTCGTCAGCTTGGGGAATTTATAATTAACTGAATGTGAAATATAGGATGTCTGATTTGCTGCATATCGAGGTTTAAGTCCCTCAGATAAGTAATACAACGATCTGGGTACCTGCGCTGCTTAACTATGCACTTAAGATACGTTTGCACGTTTTTTTTTTTTTTTTTTGTCATGAAATCATAAAAATATGTAACTATTTTAATATAAATGTTATAAAAATCAACATGTTTATATATGTCAAAGAAATTGATCACTTTCCCATGTTGTTCTGCAAATAAATTACTGCAAAAGCTAATTCTGACTTGGGTCTTTTTTAAAAAACAATTTGTGGACAGCACCTTTCCTTCAATTTCAAATTATTTCTTTTTTGGATTGGGAGGTTCTTTGTGTGTTTGTGTGTGTGTGTGCGCGTGTGAGTGTGTGTGTCTGTGTCTGTGTCTGTGTCCGTGTGAGAAAGCTAATCTGGGATAATAAATCATCAATAACATTTACAACTCCTGTACCTGAATGTTTCCATCAGTCACCGCTATTCCACATGGGTCATCTCCTTCATTATGCTAGCGTAGCATTTTCCTGCATTCATATAAATGTGTGTGCGTGCGCCACAGTCCCAGTTTATCGTTAGTCTCGGGTCTGGGACCATGGCCGCTTCCAACAGCTTTCTGATTTTGAGCTTGCTATGTCACCGAGTCATATGTCTGGTAAGAAAACACTTTTCCTAAATGCCACTACAGCCAGTTTAAAAAATGTAAAAAAAGAATGACACTGTGTGCTGTTTGCACGGTGAGAACTGGCGCTGTTACTTGCAGGTGTGATTCTTCTTTATTTCCATTGTGGTGAACATCAACTTTCTTCTTATTTGTTTTTTTTTGTTTTGTTTTTTTTTTTTAAAGCCTGCCATCCATGATGTTGGTGAGTGAGCTATTTTCGACCACTCACACTTATGTGAGCGGTATGATTTATTTTCCATCCAATAATTAATTTCTACTGTTCTACACACTGAGGATATTACACGCGTGCATTTGAGTCAGTAAACACGCCCATACTGTAGCAGTGAGTGATATGGATGAGCTATCAGAGCAGGATTATGTGTAGTGCAGGCAGGGGGTCTCACCTGACTGAGGTTTCTCTGGCCCACAGAGGTCGATGTGGACGGAGGAAGAGACCTGGATATCATCGATATCAACGAAGGTTTGTCTTCCGGTTACTTTCAAAGTGCAGCGTGGCCACCTGGGCCACTTGGTAATCACGGTTTTTTTTGTTTTTCCACCTGACTGACTGTCCTTCTCCCCACACAGAGGCGAGGCTGGACCTGCTGGAAGGCGACATTGTGTTTGACGGGGTGAGTTTTTCGGTCCTGCTTCTCCTTTCCTTGGCTAATTTTATAAATTTCTGCTGATATCACAGGGGGTAATTTTACCCTACCTGACCAGAAATGTCGCCAACGTTGGGCCGCTGCCGACTGCAAAAGGCATTTATTGTCAGCGTCAGGGATTGACAGGGCGTGTCAGGTTAGAAAATCATGACGGATTTACTCTTTAGTTTGCGTAGCATGGGCTTTTAATCCCCAGCACCTTGTGTGCCTGCCACTCACAGATTTTCCATTACTACACCACCTGTCCTACTACACCTGTCCATTCCATTGTTACACCCATTCTACTACACCTGTCCATTCCATTGCTACACCTGTCCTACTACACTTGTCCGTTTCCCATAAAGGATTCAGCTTAACGCATCACCTCAGGTACAGTGAGGCCACATCATTTCTATTTCCGCGGTTCCACCAAAGGAGAATTTGTCCTCTGGTACCGCGCTATGCCTGTTATCTGAGCTGCATCTCTGTGGGATCGGTTTGGTGGCAGTTGGTTCCCGGCTAGCGAAGCTTCCAGAGGCCCAACGGCGGCCCACCGCCGGCATAGCTGCTGGTCTCCCAGTGTCCGGCGGCGGCGGTGGCGGTGAGGCAGTTGGTGTTGGCGATCCGCTGTTTAAAGAAAGCATATTAGTCGTTGCAGGGACCTGCTACTTGCGGACTGCTGTTATTTCCCGATTTGCAAAAACCGCTGGCGAGCCCGATTGAGGTCCGACAGGGGTGCCACCTTGCTGGGACACCAGGATGAGGAGGTGGCAGTTGGTCGGTGCTGGTTTGCTAGTCTCACGCAAGCGGAGCACCACAAAAAAAAAAAAACAAACATCATGTCTCTGATTGGTGCAGAACAGGAACTCCATCCTTGGGGACCAATACCGATGGCCGACCACCGTCCCGTACTACCTGGAGGACAGCTTAGGTAACGGCCGGGCGGGGCGGGGCTGGGCGGGGAGGGGGTGCTCAGTGAGGCGGGAAAGCCTAAAAACACGGATTCAAACGCTGCCCTCGATCTTGAGGTTTCGCAAAAAGGTTCACGGTCCGCATGCGTCTTCGCAGAGATTAACGCCAAAGGGGTGATCCTGAAAGCCTTCGAGCAGTACCGGCTGAAGACCTGCATCAACTTCACACCCTGGGAAGGAGAGAAAAACTACATCTCCGTGTTCAAGGGCAGTGGGTAAGACCCGAAGCTTTAAACCACAGGTGCCGACGTGGGAAAGTGATCTCACTCACATTTTTACTGCTCTAAACCTCCAGTCTCCATTCACCACCGCCGAGTCTGTTTTAATCCTGTGTTGTTCACTCTGTGTGGTGTCTGTGTCTGCGTGGAGTATGTCTGTGGTTATTGTTGACCCTTTGCTGCGTCTGTCAGTCTGTGTACATCGGTGTTTAGTTGTACACCATACGCTATGTTTTTGTGTCTGTAGTTACTGTTCACCACATGCTGTATCTGTCTGTGTGTCTGTAATTATCATTCACCACGCTATACCTGTCTGTGTCTGTAGTTACAGTTGGCCACATGCCGTGCTTGTCTGTGCATTTCTATCAGTAGTTATTGTTCACCATGGTCTGTGTCCGTCTGCCTGCCTGTGCTTATAATTAACCACACATTTTGTCTGCCTGCCTGCCTGCCTGCCTGTCTGTCTGCATGCATGCATGCCTGCCTGCCTGTCTCTCTGTCTGCCTGCCTGCCTGCCTGCCTGTCTGTCTGTCTGTCTGTCTGTCTGTCTGCATGCATGCATGCCTGCCTGCCTGCCTGCCTGTCTGCCTGCCTGCCTGCCTGCCTGCCTGTCTGCCTGTGTAGGTGTTACTCCTTTGTGGGGAACCGTCAGGTGGGGAGACAGGGCCTGTCCATCGGCAGCAACTGCGACCGCATCGCCACGGTGGAGCACGAGTTCCTCCACGCGCTCGGGTTCTGGCACGAGCAGTCGCGGGCGGACCGGGACGACTACGTGACCGTCGTCTGGGATCAGATCACCGAGGGTACGCCAGCGTTCCTACGGACCCGAAAAAAAGCCCAGTTACCCCACTCAAATGACCCTTTGGCACGGCAGAAAACCAGTGTTGCGTCTGGGCTGGCAAAACCCCCCACAGTTCTAGTACCTGAGCAGTTCGTCCCTGAGTGCATACCAGATTCAGCACTCTCTCTACATTCACTGTCACTGCACGAGATGTGCTGGTCTGTGAGACTCGTCGCCGCGGCGACGAGCGGCATCGTCTCGCCCCTCACATCGGCCGCCGTCTCTCTCTCTCCCCTCAGGGAAGGAGCACAACTTCAACACGTACGACGACGCCGTGTCCAGCGCGCTGAACGTGCCCTACGACTACGGCTCCGCGATGCACTACAGCAAGACCGCCTTCAACAAGGGCTCCGCCCCCACCATCGTCACCAAGATACCCGAGTTCATGGACGTGATTGGCCAGCGCATGGAGTTCAGCGACAGCGACGTGCTGAAGCTGAACCGTCTGTACAACTGCAGTAAGGTCCCCCGACTCGCGGCAGGCCGGGTCAGACCAGGGGCAAACAGTCAGTGTGTGTAGCCCAGTGGTTCTCAAACTCGGTCCTGGGGGACCCCTGGGTGTGCTGGTTTTCATCCCAACCTCAACAGCCATCCCAGAATTTTAACAAGCTGTTAATTTCTCTTAATCAGGTGCTTTTCATGTTTTAGAGCTGGGGTGCCCAGTCCTATCCAGAAAGGGCCAGTGTGGGTGCACACACCTGATCCTGATTCTACTAATCGCGGTGCTTAGCAATGACTCTAGCGATTGATTAGTAGAATCAGGTGTGTGCACCCACACTGGCCCTTTCCGCAACCCCAGCTCTAAAACAGGAAAAGCACCTAATTATGAAAAATGCTTGTTAAAATTCTGGGATGGCTGTTGAGGTTGGAATGAAAACCAGCATACACAGGGGTCCCCCAGGACCGAGTTTGCGAACCACTTGTGTAGACCAATAAAACTCTTGCAGACACCAGATTATTTTTCTTCCAGTCTGGCCCTGCTTGCTGAACACTTACAATTTTAAAAGAAACATCCATTTTCACACGGTTGTCAGTTACACATTAAGTGGAAGAAAAATGCGCAGGAGCGTTTTTAAATTTCATTGGCATTTATAGAATTTTTAAACAGAGGCTTGACCCTTTTCTGAACTGAACTGCACAGTGCCTGGCTTTATCTATCGAGTCCCTCAAATATGTGCTGAGCCAGCAAATCTGGGGGTGGGGGGGGGGGACTGCATTGCCCATGTGACATGGAGTCTGTTAAAATAATATTTCCATCATTAATCAGAGAGATAAGACACCAGAGTGTTACATAATGGAATTTATGTATACATCATATGTTCATAAAAACAAAGCAAACCTTTGTAGGTTTTTGGAATCTCTTCTCTGTGTGGTAATACATCACCTGTTATCTTTTTTTGTAACAGCTTTCTATAACAGCTATAAAACAGTATTTACTACATCATTACCTGGCACCTTCTGCTTGATCCAGTATTAAATGTAGACCCGCGTACCTCGAACAGCCACAGATGGGCGAACGCATTGTGGTCCGAAGGTTTATTTCCTCAAACTGCCGCAGAGGGGTCAGAAGGTTGATTTCGGGGCGGGGCAAACTGACGGGAAAAAAATATGTTTCAGCCACGTCCTCCACCTTCCTGGACACCTGCAGCTTCGAGCTCTCCAACATCTGCGGGATGGTCCAGGGCTCGAGCGACAGCGGAGACTGGATTCGGGTGACGGCGGTCCCAGGCGGGCCCCCTACAGACCACACCAACATGGGACAGTGCAAAGGTAACCCGTGCTAGCATGTGCCCTGAGAGCCCTTATCCCAAATCCTCTTATCCCAAATACCCTCATCCCAAATACTCTTATTCCAAAAGCCTTTATCCAAAATACCCTTATCCCAAATACTCTTATCCTAAAAGCCTTTATCCCAAATACCCTTATCCCAAAAGCCCTTATCCAAAAATACCTTTATCCCAAAAGCCCTTATCCCAAATACCCTCATGCCAAATGCCCTAATCCTATGCTAACAGTGTTTACCGCAGTGGGACAGTCGGGGGGGTAATAAAATCACAAAGGGTGCCACAGCAGACTCACACCTGCTGCCTGAACCCGTGGCCCTCGGGTCCAGAGACCGAGTCTGCAGGGCTATCTCAACAAAGCCTTGATTCTGGCTAACCTTTCCTGGGCAGTCATTAGTCCTGGGACTGATAAGGCCGCTTGACGGTAAAGGCTGTGATTATGGCCGTCACTTCCTTAAATTCAGTACACTCCAATATACTGCAAATATGTGGACTTTTTTCTTTTTTTGGGGGGGGAAAATATAATAATATATTTCACAGTCAAGTTAGAGATTGCAACATCTACACCCTACAACAATAAGCATATTTGTCAACACATTGCGAAGGGTTGCGATATAATGACAACATATATATTTCAGTATGTATTTAAAAATATATTCCATTTCCGTATGGGCGGTTTGCATGACGCTGTGGCGTAAAATGGATGCCGCACGTTGCGTCGCGGTTCTGGTTCCGTTGGCGCGGGACGTAACTGTTGTCCTTTGCCCGGCGTGGCGCGGTACCGCAGGCACCGGGTTCTTCATGCATTTCAGCACGGCGGCTGGTCGCCCGGGAGACCGCGCCCTCCTGGAGAGCCGGCTGCTCTACCCGAAGCGAGGCTCTCAGTGCCTGCAGTTCTACCTCCACACCAGCGGGGGCGCCCTCGATCGCCTCGACGTCCGGGTCCGAGAGTACGACCAGGCCAGTCCCCAGGGAACCCTGAGGCACATAAAGCAGATCGTCGGTAAGCCTTCAAAGCCTCCAAAGAAGAGTTCCTACCAGGTGTCCGTGCTCATGCTGCTATAATATATGAACGGAGACAAGCACTCACATTGATAATGGGTGTGCATATGCTGTTAGTGTCTCTCATTCGAATAGCGCTCTTAAGGTTGGTGAAAGTGCAGAACAGCCTGACTTCCCACATTCATGCAAGAGCAGACAATGAGTCTCATGCCCGTGGGTTCTGCTCTTCTGTGTCAAGGGCGGTAACATTTGGATCCTGGGTCCCCATTCTTATCCGAAAAGGGCCGATGTGGGTGCAGGTTCTTGTTTCAGCCGAAACAAGACAAGACAGCAGATCCACCCAGTTAACTAATCATGGCCTTCAGTCAAGACCTTTATGAAGTACAATCAGGTGTCTTAGTGCTGGGTTGAAAAACAAAAACCTGCTCCCACGTCAGCCCTTACGATCCGGGACTTCTTATTTGCATTGATAACTTCCATGGAGATGTGGTGAAGTGCATCCGTGACGCAGTTTGTGCCAGACACACACACACACACACACACACAGGTGATGAAGCTTCTTCACGGCGAGTCTCGCCATCCCCTCCCTCTCCCCTAGTGGAGGATCATCACTCGTGGGAGCTTCACCATGTGACCCTGGACGCGCGCAAGAAGTTCCGGGTCGTCTTCGAGGGCACGAAAGGGGAGGGGCCTTCCTCGGGGGGCGGGCTCTCCATCGACGACATCAACCTGTCGGAGACGGAGTGCCCCCACCACCAGTGGAGGATAAGGGACTTCGCCCGGCTCCTGGCCACCACGCCCCCGGGCAAGAAGCTGTACAGCCCCCGCTTCCTCTCCAGGGAGGGCTACACCTTCCAGGTGGGCCTCTACCTCAACGGCACCTCCAGTAGCCCCGGCAACCTGGCCATCTACTTCTACCTGGTCTCCGGGGAGCTGGACCGCACGCTCCAGTGGCCGTGTCCATGGAAACAGGTCACCATGACGCTGGTGGATCAGAACCCCGACGTCCGTCGCCAAATGTCCAACCAGCGGAGCGTCACCACCGACCCGGACAGATACGAAACGGACGGTGAGTCACCGTCGTCTTCCTCGTCTTCCTCGTCCGCGAGGAGGTGAAAGGGACGGGAGGCGTAGGAGTTCGTACAGCATCTCACACATGCCCTTCTGAATTTTGTCAGGAAAATCTGACACTATCCCTGAGCAGACACTTTTAACTGACTTCAGATGCTTTTACCAATTTTTTTTTTTAAGCACGTTAGAGTGTCACAGCCACTGGAAAGGCCTATAACGGTGATTGGGCTTTAATCTTTACTAGAATTGTTTACAAAATGAAAACATTTGCATGCAAGTTGAAAGTTGCCCGGGGAGCTGCAGAAAGGCCCATGTGACCCCCCCCGTCTGATGGTTTCAGCCAATGGCAACCGGGAGTACTTCTGGGACGACCCCCGGAAAGTGGGGAGCCTGGTCACGGACGAGGACGGGACTCAGTTTTACAGGGGGCCAGGGAGGGGGACGAGCTCCTTCCTCACCCACGGCAGGCTGAAGAGCAGGGACTTCATCAAGGGGGACGACGCCATCTTCCTCTTCACCCTGGAAGGTACGGTACCTCTCACACAGGTAAACACACCTGTATGAGCACCCGCACCTCTCACACAGGTAAACACACCTGTATGAGCACCCGCACCTCTCACACAGGTAAACACACCTGTATGAGCACCCGCACCTCACACACAGGTAAACACACCTGTGTGAGCGTCTGCACCTCACACACAGGTAAACACACCTGTATGAGTATCTGCACCTCATACACCGGTAAACACACCTGTATGAGCACCCGCACCTCACACACAGGTAAACACACCTGTATTATTGCTAAAGTTTCTGAAAGGTTCCCAACTTGCTTTCCCAGATGTGTCCAGGTTCCTGGAGACCCAGCCCCTCCCCCAAGCTGACCCCTGCAGCACAGTGAATTGTGGGAACCAGGAAGTGTGCGTGCGAGACGGCGAGGTGGCCACATGCAGGTAAACTGAACTACGCTGTAAATGATTTGACCAGCAGATGGAAAAGTGGCCTAGCCTTTGTTTGAGGAGTACACAGGAACACGCCAAAACAGGATGTTCAGGAGAATACAGTAATCGCACTAAACTTAAAAGGCATATTCCACTACCTGGGTGAATATCGTTTGAATAAGGACCACAGCAGGTCCGTTTCCAGGCTGCTTAGAGGGTCTGCAGACCCCAGGTTTTGGGGGCGATGGTGCCCCGTTGCATCATAAGATGGAGAGAGTTGACACCTCTCCACCCTGGTCTCCGCAGGTGCGAGGGAGCAGGGTGCCGGAGGATCGGCCCGGCCGAGGACCCGCGGCCAACCGCGGCGGCGGCCGGAGCGGCGGCGGCGTCCGTCTGCGCCCTGGTCGCCATGACTATAGTTTCCATCGTGAGCGTGATGCAAATGAGGAAGTACAAGAGGAAACTGCAGGAGAAGGAGTGCGGGATGGTGCTGGGAAACGTAAGCATTTAATAATGAAGCACACGTCCATTTAGGTATAAGGTAATATATACATACGTGATAATGTTCAGTTAAGAGCATTCTAATGCTGATGTAACAGTCATCACTGAAAGCAATGGAGTTCCAACACGGACATTGAACTTTAGAAAACTTTTTTTTTTTTTAATCTACTCTTCAAAGGATAAAACGGTGAAGGATCTATACATAGGAAGACACGTTTTATACCATGACTATGCAAAGCAATGCAAGACTCAAACAGAACTAAATTTAAGAACTAGAAAACATCGCTTGACAAACATACAAACCAATTGAAGTTTGCGTTCTTGTAAGAATACGGAAAAGACTGTCTCCCCCCACTGGCAACATTGTGCTACTACAGCCATTACATTTTGCGTGCGAAGCTGTACCGTTAGCTTAAATCACAAGTGCTCGCCTCATTTCATGCTCCATTTAGTAAATCTTGTACTGGCATCCCCCTTATTAACCTACATTCACACCATTTTCCCACCTCTTCAGGAAATGGAATCAGGTTCAACCGACCTCAGAAGCCCATGAAAACGATTTTAAAAGGCTGCTTTTCGCACGGCTTTGAACAAATGCAAACTGATGCAATAAACAAGTATAAAACAGTTTGGTGGGAATCTAATTGTATTAAATGCCTCCACTTATACAGGTTTCCAGGTTTTTTCCAGGTTCTAAAGACATTCTAAATTCTAGTCTCTACGTGCAAGCGTTCTACTAGCCATTACACCAAAGAGGTATGTGTTGTGTACGCATGCCTGTGTGTGTGTGCACGCACGTGTTTGTGTGTGTGTGTGTGTGTGACCTCCATAGCCCTGCAGAGCTCCAGTAACAAACCCGCTTACCTGTCACACCTACAAACTATACACACAAAGCCAGAGAAAACAACAACAAATTCATGTTCAACAATTTATTAAGTGATAAATTAACGACACAAACATAACGACGCGGTCGAGTCGAGTCGGGCGGGGGGGCCCACGGACGGCCGTCTCAGATGAGGAAGACCACGTCCTCGGACACCATCACCTGGTTGTCGTCCTGCATGCGGCCCAGGAGCTGCTCGACCTCGCGCTCCTCGAACGGGTCGGCCTGGCCCCTGTTGACGTGGGCCAGGAGCTCCGGGACGGGGATGGACTGCGAGCGCGCGCCCTTAAACGCCTGGAGCAGGACAGCCTTAAATTCCCTCAGCCTGGACGGGGGGGGGGGGGGGGGGGGGGGGGGGGGGGGGGGGAGGTCAGGGGGGTCAAAGGTCACCGATAACAGGGCCCAAGATATTGGGGGAAAACTACACCACAGTCACCATGGAAACTGTTCAAATTCTCAACAGAACTGCTTCCTGTAATCCACCCTAACACCCTACAGCTTCTACTGAATTAAACTAAACTCAATAGTACGGGAGTGCATCTCGAGGTGCAGCCTGTAGAGTAAGGTCCACATGCTCATTACAAGCTACGATGTCAGTGGCGTGACCTTTGTCACGTCTCTCCCTCTCCATTTTGTCTCTACACTGTCATATCCAATAAAGCTGAAAAGCCATAAATATAAAATAATAATAATACTACAATTGAAATCCATTATCCAACATCTTCCCTCACTTCTCATCCAAATCATCTGCCCCACTCCCCCTTCCCCCACAAAAAAAGAAAACTTCACGTGCATCGGAAACTTTTAAAATAAGATGAAGGAGGCGAGCCGTACCGGTCTTTTCCACCCTCAGCCTTCCTCTGTGACTGCCTCAGCGGAGGGGGGGGTTTGGCTTTCTGACTGGGCTCCGCTGGGGGGGGAAAGAACCAACATCAGCGTCACGGGACACGGGCGCACGCGTCCCAAACCGATTTAGGTTTCATTCACTCACTCTCCGGTTCTTCCTCGCTGAACACAAACGGGTCGTCCCCGGCCTCCGTCACATCCGCGTCGTCCTTGGAGCGCCGAGAACTCTTCCTGAGAAGAATTAATCCAGCCTGGGTCATCACATGGAGATTAACCCAGCCTGGGTCATCACATGGAGACTTATCCAGCCTGGGTCATCACATGGAGATTAATCCAGCCTGGGTCATCACATGGAGATTAACCCAGCCTGGGTCATCACATGCAGATTAATCCAGCCTGGGTCATCACATGAATATTAATCCAGCCTGGGTCATCACATGGAGTTATCCAGCCTCCAGAAAGGAGTCCAATCAAGGTCCTCACCAATACATTACATTTAAGATTTATAATTTATGAACAATTTCTCAAAATTCAGGGAATCATTTTCCAGCTTAAAAACTCCACCTACACTCAACTACCTGAATCCCACAATCCCACTGGTTTTTAATGATCCTGTTTTAACATTCTCTCAATATCACTCTTTACATTTATACAAATGCATTACAACACATTTTGATCAAATCCAGTCAGTCAGTCGACCAATCAGTGCTCTCCGACGGCAGACTGACCTTGTGGTCCTCTGACTGTCCAGGTCTTGGCTCTGCGACCCCTCAACCTCCATGCTGTCCTCGGGAGCCTTCTTCTTCTCCTTCTCCAGAATCTACGATGAGACCATCAGCTCCCTCTTAGCACAAAGAGCACCTCTCACCCAGATCAGCTTTGCAACACCCAATATTTCACATCTAGGACCTGCATTAAGAACCTCTTAATGCACCTCAGCAACATGAAAGACAACTGCCTACCATGGCAGGAATGGGATACCTGTCAAAAAGGTGTGCATAGGATGTAGAAGGGAAGAGGATACTGGTTAAAAAGGTGCGAGTAGGGTGTACATGGGAAGAGGATACTGGTTAAAAGGGTGAGTAGGCTGCAGAAGGGAAGAGGATACCTGTTGAAGGTGCGAGCAGGATGTATAAGGGATATTAGGATGCAGGAGGGAAGAGGATACCTGTTGAAGGTGCAAGCAGGATGTATAAGGGATATTAGGATGTAGGAGGGAAGAGGATACCTGTTAAAGGTGTGAGCAGGCTTGCGGACGGGACAGCGATACCTTTTTAAAGTAGGCGAACTGCATGAGCTCCAGGGCGGCCTCGGCGTCGGGCAGGTCAGTGGACTTGCTCATGCGGGCCTTGGCGTGCGCGGTGGCCAATCGGATCATGGTCTCCAGGGCTCGGGCAGTGACTGGCATCGTCTGAGGGGACGGTACGGGCAAATCACCACGCACACACACATGCACGCAACACACACACACGTTTCTCGTTGTCACTGGAATTTCAACATTTCATGGACAACTTAATCATGGCGTTCTGATGTTCCTGACTAATTGTTTGCCGCTGGGTCTCGAATTACAAATTTTATTTTCCAGCGGTACTTACCTGGTGAAATAAGCTCGATTTTAAAAAGTAGCACCACAGATTGAAGTTAGGTGTAGGCAGCTGCATGCCTTCACCATTTTGCTTAAGCATATCTAGCATTATACACCGAATCAACTTAAACCAGGAGCTGCATCCGCCCATTGCCTTGATCTGACTCTTCGTCATGGCCAACACTGAGGCAGAAACCCAGCACAGACTTTACTTAGGCACAGAAAAATAGTAATGCTGAACTATAGCATTATACACTTACAAATACATACTTGAAGTATGATTAAAGTTTTATTTAGTGTACTCTTTTCCCCACATGGGAGGAGCAGCGGGCGCTGGAGGCTTTACCCGTGCGCTGTCCGAGTTGACTTGGTCGTGGCTGCGCAGCCGGGCGTACTGCTCGGATATGTGATCGGACGCCTCCTGCGTCAGCACGGGCTTCACCAGCTTGGCCACGTGGATGTACTTCTTGATGAACTCCATGGTGACCACCTTCTCCCTGTCAGACAGGGGGGCCAAGCAGACAGTCATCACTTTGGGCTGCAAATTTGGGCTACGCGTCTGAACAGGGCGGGCGGCCAGTTTCACTCCAAATAAGGGGGGGGGGAAATTAAGCGGAATTCAGTTTGCTAATTAACAAGCCCAGGTCAAAACCTAGTATATGGCTGGACCCAACACACTTAATCTGGCCGACCAATGGTGTAACTCCACTCACTCAGTCACTCAGTCACAGACATTCGGGTTTAAAATTAAAAAAAAATAATGCACCCAGTGTTCTATGGATATTCCTGATGTATGAGCCGAATGAGTTAATTTACAGAGCTGACAGGATTGACAATTAACCCCCTAGCCCACCCCACCCAGCACCTCCCACCCTAACATGCAAAACCACATGCGCTGGCTGAACCGGGACCAAAACGGTTACTTTTTCTTGCGGTGCCCGTAGAGAATGTTGTCCTTTTTCTCATAAACCTGCAGCTCCTGCTCTGCAATCTCCGCGGCGTTGGGGTCGTCGGTGGCGAACACGTCAACCGTGCTGCCCAGCGGCATAGCTGCAAACGCAAGAGACCTCAGGGGTGCACACGACCGTTAACTGCATCCCATAGTCACAACCCTGTAAAGGTCATGATCCATATTCCACACAGGTCATTTTCCAAACTCAAAAAGGTAAATCAACCACATCCCATAATCTCCAACCACATAAAAATCATGCTCCATATCCCAAGACTGTGAATCATAGCCTATAAGGGTCAAGATCCACACTCAAATCTCAGCCTTTTAAGGATCATGCTCTATGCCACATTTAAAAAAATAAAAAAATTTTAAAAACCCCACAAGAACTTTCTAATCCCACTTGTTTAGACACCTACCCCTAGCCCGGTTTCCCTGTCCCATACTTTTCATGAAAAGTACATTCTAATAAAAACGTTTTTGTACTGCTTTTTATAATCTTATTATCTTCATCGTCGTCATCCCTGGATCAGAATTCAGCCATACTTGCACATTACACTAGCAGTACACCGCAGGACCCGCCACTTCAGACCTACAGACCGTTTAAAAACAGCTCTTATGCAGGAGTGCTGCCACACGACTCTGTGCATCTCAGCAGGCACCCTTACGTCTCAGCTCCATGGATTACACACTCAATCTGCACGCCACAACGATCAAGGAGTCTGCTACAGCAGGACATTGCATTAGGCTGCATTACGTACATCACTGCAGAGCAAATACCTCTGGAGCCAGATATGGAACACTGGACAGCTCATTCGTAACTACCAGGGATCTCAGCAGCTCAAATAAAAGTCCATCGCGGCTGTGGATTTATTCTGTGTCTGACCTCTTTGAAGCCGGCCATCCAAGCTCAAAACACCAGGAGCTCCCCAGCAGCGATACACCATCCGATCCCCCCCCCCCACCCCACCCCCACCCCCTCCCCCTCCCCCCTCGTACCCGTGCCCTCCTGCTCTCCGGGGGTGCGGTATCGGTGCATGCGGAGGACGTGGTCGGAGATCTGGCGGTCGCTGTCCGGGTCCATCTGGTCGAGCACGATGAACAGCAGGTCGAACCGGGACAGCAGGGAGTCCTGAAGGCCGATGTTCTCCATCGGCGTTTTGTACTGGTCGTACTGCGGGCGGAAAGGGAAGTCTCATCGTTACCGCCAACAAATGAAAGTACTCTGACACGGCCTAAAACACAAAGACGGGGAAGAGCTTTCTATCCAGAGGATTCTGCATCATAGAATATCATACATAGAATTAGATTAAATGAAAACAATTGATTCAGATGAATGAAAACAATTTATTTTAAAAATATAATTAAAAAAAAAAAAAAAAAAAAAAAAAAGTTGGACCCAATATGGGTCCGTGGTGCACCACGAGTCTCACCCTCCCATAGACGGGATTGGCGGCTGCCAGCACGCAGCAGCGCGCGTTGAGGCGGGCCTGGATCCCCGCCTTGGAGATGGTGACGCGGCCCTGCTCCATGACCTCGTGGATGGCGGTGCGGTCCATGTCCGACATCTTGTCGAACTCGTCGATGCACACGATGCCCCGGTCGGCCAGCACCATGGCCCCCGCCTCCAGCCGTCGCTCCCCTAGGCAACGGAAACGAGAAAATCTTTTTTTAAAAAGCAACGATGAGCCACACGTTCCACCCAAAGCACTTCCTCCCTCTGAGACTCGTATTGCCCATATTAGCAGCGTCGAGTAGCAGCAGTGATGTCAGAATAAGGAGTCATGTGATACCCGTCTCCTGATCGGTTGTCACGGCAGCGGTCAGACCCACTCCGGACGACCCGCGTCCCGTCGTGGGAATGGCCCGCGGGGCGGTGAACAGGACGTAGCGGAGGAGCTGAGACTTCGCCACGGAGGGGTCACCTGCAACCCCAAAACAGGTGCAACAGCATTACAGGTCACCTGTAACCCAAAGCAGGTGCAACAGCGTAGGGGCAGGCCCAGTGCAGCAGCAAATCACATCAATATTTATATATAAGGTGATTTCACAAACACAATCACCACAATACGCTTCACAGACTACTCTGGCCAAAACCCCCACAGGAGCAAGCCTAAAGCAACAGTGTCAAGGAAAAACTCCCTGGAAACAAACAGGTAGAAACCTCGGAAGGAACCAGACTCAAAGGGGGGGGGGGGGGGGGGGGGGGGAGGAGACCCATCCTCCTCTGGTCAGCTCAGGGTGTAGGTTTAAAATACCGTACTCGATACACAACGCAGAAAATGACATGCTAGCACGTCTCCCGCTAGCCAGACACAAGCCACTTATTACAATTCTCACCCAGGAAAGTAGCTGAAAGAGCCAAGAAGATGACACACAGACGCTCACCAATCAGCAGTATGTTGATGTCACCTCTGATGCGCGTCCCGTTCTCCAGATTGGTTTCGTTTCCGCCCAGCAACAGACAGAGGATGGCTTTCTTGATGTACTCGTGGCCATGGATACTGGGCGCCAGAGACCTGCTGAGATGCTCAAACACATCCTGCCCAAGAATACACAATTTATTTTACTTTTTTTTTTTTACTCAAATGAAATGGATGCACCTGAAAAATCTCAAACTGAAATGCAGCTGCACCCCTGCAACTGGAGCACAAGGAGCTGCACGGGCTCCTGCGGCGTCTACAATCACAAGTTGCACATCACATTTTTATAGGACGTTGCATTACAGCAGTGGTGCCAAACCCCTGCTTTTAAAAGTCCTGCAGGGTTTCTGTCCAACCCTAAAAAAAAAGCACACCTCATTCACCAGCTAGAGACCTCATTGAGTTGCTAATTAGTAGAATCAGCAGTGACAAATTCAGCAGTAAAATTTGTAGAAAAAAAAAATAATTCCTCCTCGCTCACTTTAGAGTGGGCCTTGCAGAACTTCTTGATCTTGCTCACATCGTCGGCAGAAAAGTTTGGGACGATTTCTTTGCTCATGAGCTTGATGTTATTGGCCAGCATGATCGTCCTGTTTGGGGAGGAGGAGGGGGGAGGAACAGGAGAGTGCAAAAAAATAATATAAAAACAAAGTGTGTGCAACAGCAACACCTGAAACAAAAACAGCATGCTCGTCCAGGGGTCCCAGCACATAGCCGCTCTGTTTGGTTCCCTGCCACCACCAAATCTGCACTAGAAATATGCATAATGTTCACAAAAACACTGCACTCACACACTGAAGATGGAGACTGCATAAAAACAGTCATGTTGATTTAGTGCAGGACACTTAAAAGATCACTTAAAACACTACGGCATCTCCGTATGTGACCCCCCACCCCCCGCCCGGTCCCGGGCCATCTCACCTGAAGGTGCCGGAGGTGAAGCCCCCCTGTTTGGCAGGGAGGCAGCGGTACACCCCCACCACCTGCACCCGGTCCCCCGGCTTGACCCTGTCCACCAGGTCGTCGTTGATGACGATGTCGACGGAGCGGGGCAGCTGCCCGGCGGGGGCCTTCTCCGGCATCTCCTGGATGGTGACGGTCTGGTGGTCCTTATAGGTGCAGAGCCCAAACTCCGTCTCCAGCGGGTTATTCTCCTCGTCCTGTGGAGACACGGCCGCTCAGGAGGAGAGATGCACACACACACACACACACACACACACACACACACACACACGCACAAGCCCGCACGCACACACAAGCCCACACGCACACACAGATGCACACACAAACTGGGTGCACACAAATATCAACATTGACAGTTACGAAGACATTTAATTCAGTACTGCATTACCAACTCGTATCGTTTTAAAAACTTTAACATGCTTCATTGTAGAGCACACACATGCACACAAACACACGCATCAGGTGTCTGCTCCGTATCTGTCTGTGGCGATTTCCCTCACGTCGCCCCAGTCAAAGCAAAGCAGGGATTGCTCTGGGGAGGGTTAGTGACGGACAGGCCACTGCTCAGGACAGCCCAGGTATCATCCTCCCATATCTACATCCAACTATGAACTGTCCCTGGAAGTACTCAATGTGCAGTACAGTACTTTTGCCTAGTGCCTTTTTACTTGTCATGCAAAAAAGGTGCCGTCTATAAAAAATAAAAATAAAAATTTAAAAAATCCAGTTAAAGACCGCACCTTGGTGGGGTAGATGGCGCTGGATGGGAACGCGTCCAGCGAGGTGAGGTCCGTGTACTTGCGCTCCAGGGTTTTCTTCGTGGCGGGGCAGTAGTGCACACTCCTGGTGATTTTGGGCCTCACCAGTGAGCCTGATACAGAAGGGGAGGGGTTATTTTAGGGAGGAGGGGAGGGGGGGATGCCCCATTTCGCTATGATTCAGACCAGTCACCTCTGCTTTCATGGATCTCAGATGAAGAAAGTCATGTTATAACTAGGAAGAAATTTAGAGCAAATCCCATACAAGTGTGTGTATGTTAGCCAAATTTGGGTGTCACAACAGCACACTGCAGGTAGAAAACTAGACAAGGGTGACAGTTAATGCATTTATATATATGACAGCAAGTAACATTACAAATGAATCACTGTCCCAAATGTAGTCTGAGGCCAGTATGCTTTATTTGTATGCAAGCTGAAGGATTCAGAAAAATTTTATACTGAAAAGATGACATTTTAACTTACATTTGGTCACGATTCCCTCCACGCAGACCAGGTTACCAAGAAACCGAGCTGCCAGTGTACGAGGAGAGACGTGCTTGGATCCAAAACTCCCCTCGAACCCCACGTGGAACTCATCGAACTGCTTGGCGTAAGTTCCGTCGATGGACGCCACCAAATCTTTCAAAGCGCCTTGAAAAGCCGCCAGTTCCCTGAATGCATCGTTGAGCAATCTGAAAAGAAATGCTGCAGTAACTTTAAAAAAAAAAAAAAAAGTTTTTCAAAAAAAAAAAATCAGCAATTAATATGAATGGAGCAAAGAGAGTATCAAAATAAAACATTGAGTTCAGATGCCTGCAACCCATTTTTACGCACAAATGCACTGGTTTCACTCTGAAATATCAAACGTAATGATTTACTCAGCTAGAGATCTACCGTCTCTCAGCTGTTCAGTCCAACCCGAACAAAGCACACCTCATTCAAGAGCTGGAGAGCTCATTGAGCTGCTAATCAGAAAAATCAGGGTGTGCCAAATTAGGGTTGAAATTAAAACCGGCAGGATAGCAGATCTCCGGGAACAGGGTTGAGCAGACAGTGGGCAGAACTCAATTAGCATTCATAACGTGCAAAAGGATTTGCCACGGAACCCGTCCAAGGTGAATACCCACGCCTTGGCCCGTTTTTCGTTCTTTCTTCGCAAATCGTTGACGTTCACGATGAGGCGACATCCATATTCGGTAACCATACCTCTGACTTTCTCATGATAAATTCCTTGATCTTGCTGCCAAAATGGGGGGGAAAAAACTGTTACTCATATATATAAAAACTATAAATTAATTCGGCTGCAAGTATATCATGAAATAAAAGCGATTCGTTGTGCGCTACTTCGAAAGGCACACAAGTCCTCTCGATTAATTGCCCAATATTTAAGTATTGATAACGTTATTGCGTTATATACGAAAACATGAAACTTCTTGCCCATTTGCCACGGTTTCTTCATGAGATCAAACGCGTCAGCGTTTAAAATAGTCTACAATATTGATCCAATTCAACATCTTTAAACATTATTATGGCATAGATTATTATCATTAAGGAATACAAAAAAAACATCAACAAATGGCCATAGGTTCACTACGTTTAAAATGTTGCCAACATCGTGGTTATAAATAACCACTCTAATCAATAACGTTACTAACATCATCATCCAGAAAGTCCAAGTACTCCCGCTGTGCCTCCCGTAGCTCGAGATCTTCAAACCCAGTATCCATGTCGTTAGCAAACTTACCTTCTGGGGGAGATTACCGGAATTTGTAGTGAATTTGAAAGAGTCGGGTCAAAGGTCGTTTCTTATTTAACATATTTTTATAGTTTACTTCGATTCCAGATGACCTGAAGTCACATTTAATAGTTTCCCACTTGTTTATTTTGCTTATTATTCCTGTTTCACCATTCAAGACATTGTATGTCCAAAATTATAGGTTGTGTTTGCATGTGGTTCAAAATATGTCATCAGATTAGTAAATAGAAATCAGACTTCACAAACGGAGTAAACCGAATCAAGATTTGATAAATAGTGTGATATGACATTTTACTGACGCTGGACCAGAGGTGCCCGACCCTGGTTCTGGAGATCCACATAGTGCGCTGAATGTGCTGTTTCGCTGCCCTCAATTGGCCAATTAAAACAGTTTACCACAAAGGCAATTCGCATCGCCTGATCTAAGAACTACCATCCTCAACACAACTCCAAACAGAATTGCTGGTAAAAAATAGCCAGTGCCACATATTCACATATGATTTTTAATATAATTTCTTGTGCATTTTTGCTATCTGCAAAATTTGGGAATTGGGTGCAAAGGTCTAAAATCTAAGGATATACGCTGTTTTTGTTTAATTTATACCAAGTTGCTTCAGAAACTGCACATTGCTTTGAGGAGAAATTCTGTCCAGACCCTTTTGTTGTTGGTAAATGCCACGATGATCAGGATTAACATGTATGAGTTGTTACAGACAACAGTATCTAGTAGCCAACAGACAAGGTGATACTGACTGATATAGTACTGAATTATGGCTTTTATCAGACCCACTCAGATGCTCAAAAATTTGCCATTTCACCCTAATAGCCAGCTGTATTGGTAATACAGAACTTGGAACTGGAAGAGTCCCTCATTTCATTTTACTGTGCAGAATTAAAGATCATCCACCAGAGGGCATCAAAGAGCATCTACACAAAAAAAATTCTGTTTACTACTTCAGTTACTGCTTTGACATGTAATGATATAATTACTTGCGTATACTTGAATTGCATTTAAATGACACTTGTCATTTCGAGTTCTTGTTAGCCTGGTTTAGGTGATGAGATCCATCTCATATATCGTGGTGTGATATTTCCTAAAGACCGCTTGTCTGATTTGGTCGAAGGCTTGGACTTGTAATTCTCTTGAGGGACAGTGCACTTTTCCCGTGATAACGTCAAACCAATGTACTGGTTATTTTCATGATGGCAGGAAATTCCTGAGGGGGGGGGGGGGGTTCCAGAGGCTTTATTTGAGAAAAGTAACTGCTGGTACAGTAGGGATGAAAACTATAGGTGGAACTGCAACAAAAAAAATCCCCTTTGCGCTTAGATTTCTGCAGTCGTTTTACCATTATGTCAGTCTCAGAAACAATTTATAAAAATGTTATCGGGACAAACATTTATTTCTTTTTTTTAATTCACAATTTTTCATTCATGCAGGGAATCACAGTTAGTGGTCTACACATGCATATGCTAGCTCTGAATTCGCTGTAATTGCAAAATGCAAGATATGTGCAAAACGATTAGAAGTAGCGGAGTAGATATAACAAAGTAGCCCTTGACATGGTGAATCGCCCAGACAATTCACTCGCTGTCATCTCAATTGGACCATTGAATGACAACAGTAGCTCAGTGTCCTCTCTTCTGCAAAAGTTTGATTGCGGTCAAGCCACCGCCACCTACGAAACTTGACCGTCACCGTCATTTAAATTCGTGCTGTCGCATTTTTTCACTACGCAACTGGTAGGGTTAAAAGAAACAGCCCAGAGCACCCATTTGAGCTTTGCGGACCTCGGCTACAATGGCTGTTCAGTGTTGGCGGCGATGGCACTGAGATGACACAAAGCATTTGATTCAAATGACAGTTTTTGCAGTCACATCAGATAGCGGTCACCCTTTTTTTATAAACAAAAGACTAGTGTTGCACGAAGTGTTTTTTGTTTTTGCTTGTTTTTTGTTGTTGTAATTTTAACCGAAGTGACTTCCGCCGTACTACGGTTGTATCTGTTGCCACACCTGAGACGCGTCTTCCTTACCTCATACCTGAGATAGCGCCTCCCTTTGCTCTCTCTCTCTTTCTCTCTCTGGGTGGGGTACCAAAACACCAGGTGATCGCGAGATCTCGGGGGCGCACAATGGTGATTCACGGAGAGGTTTAATTTTTGGTTTTACTGTAAAAACAAAACAGAACGAGAACTGCCACACAAGTTGGTAAGTAGCTTTTAATTCTGTTAAATGGGTGTCGTTTTTTGTTGTTGTTGGCAATTACCCTCGTTGCGCTGGACGAGCGTCGATACGGTAAGTATTTTAATACCTGAAGTATGAGGGGAAATACTCCGATTTACTTTCGACTTTCTATACGCAGCAGAAAACTAACGTGGGCTAGTCTTCCCGTTGCGTTTTGCATGTAGAACAACTTTACATGCTCAGCATATGTGAAACTTTTTGTTATCTTTGGTTAGAATTCGTTGTGGTTAGTGATCTGGTTTGAGTAGGACAAGTGTTCAGATAATACTGATTGTATTGATCGAAGTTAAAAGCATATACGCAAGTGTTACGTTTGTTTTCGGGGGTAAATTCAAATCAGACGATTTGACGTGTTTTGTCGTGTTGTACGGGCTGAGAAGTTGTAAGGGTCCCATACGGGATTGAACAAAAGCTGTTTGAGTGTATCTGTTCTTTTATAGACATGAGCCAGCCGTCAAGACCGCACAGAGGGCAGCGAGACAGGAACGGTGACGCCCGGGAACACAGGGACCGGAGGGACCCGCACAATGGACGTCCGCCGTCGAGTGAGAGGTCAGTGCTGTCTTTCAACCGGACCTGTAATGTGCTTATTTAAAGAAGTGCCGTTTCTTCTGTGCGCACAGTAGTCAGTTAGCCTGACGCCAGACTCAGTCTTCACATCGAGCATAACTGTAATTTACAGTTTCGTAAGAAGAGAATGGCCTATACTCAT
Organism: Anguilla anguilla; assembly: GCF_013347855.1. Classification (NCBI taxonomy): domain Eukaryota; kingdom Metazoa; phylum Chordata; class Actinopteri; order Anguilliformes; family Anguillidae; genus Anguilla; species Anguilla anguilla. Next base: position 64,385,514 of record NC_049204.1, read on the forward strand.
GCATTCGCCGGCCACAAAACGGCTTTTGAGTGATGGCATTGGCCTTTGCGTTGACAGTGTTATGGTCTGGACAGTGTTCTCTGACAGAATGGCAAAGATTTCTGTTTTGTTTTATTTTTTTTTTGCACTGAGGAGTCAGAATATGCTTCCAGTCTCGTATTATCCAAGGACGGCTTTCTTCTCCTGCTTTGCATCCTGTGTGCCCGAAACCCAGTGAATAAAAGAATGAATGACTGGTAATGCACCTGAGGCTAATGTCAGCAACCTGTTTGCAGGGAGACAGTGGGCTCCCGCAAGCATTTCATTTATTAATTTCATTTAATGTTTATTTTTATGATGACAGATGCAGTTCACATAGACAATTGCAAATCAATTATCCCATTTAGGTTAATGCATCACAGCGTTTGTAGCTTCTGCCCATTTCCATTAGCCGTTCCTGGATTGACGGAAGAAAGTAGCGCTAACCGTCCTTTTCCTCGCCTTTGCTTATTGGTTAGCCGCTGTGCGCGCGCTGCCTGCGTTAAATAGCTGTTGAGGTTTGTGGCGGTGGACCGGAGGTCCTTGGGGAATAATCGGTTGCTGAGGCCATGGTCTACTGCAGTACTTTTCTACAGCGCCAGCCCAGGTTATATGTCTTCAGACAAAAAAAAAAAGAGAGCACCCTTTGACTTCTGCCCACCGACCCCCTAATTACAACTGCGGGACGTCCCGGCCTCGGCTGTCTGGTCCCCTGCAGAGTTCCCGCTAAACTCTCTCTCTGAAAACAGAAACATCAGCCCTCGATGTGTCTGCATCCGACGTGCAGTTTTTTAAACTAAATGAACAGGAAGGCAACCCCCTCTCCTTCCTGTACCAGGTCCTCCACCCAGCCCCCGTACTACCCCCGGAGGAGCTCCACCCCCCCTCCCAGACATCACCGGGGCACCACCAGAGAGGAACCCCAGGAGTCCAAATGCGCTCACATCTGCTCCAGGAGAGGTGGGTCATTATTGTAATTTTTTTTTGGGGGGGGGGGGGGGGGGCGGCGTGTGCAGGTGTCACAGACTCACGTGTTAGTTTCTGTCCGCTGCTGGTGTGATGCACTGTAAAAGAATGCTCCTGATTCGACACACTGTGAAAGACTGTCCCTGATTCGACACACTGTGAAAGACTGTCCCTGATTCGACACACTGTGAAAGACTGTCCCTGATTCGACACACTGTGAAAGACTGTCCCTGATGAGACGCTCTGTGAAAGATCTATCAGAGACCTACACTGTCTTCCCTTAAGATCCAAACCATCCCAGACCAGGATGTGGAACATGCAGTTTTTACCCATTAAGAGTTCAGAGGTCCTGTGGCAAGACGCGGTGTGGAAAACGCTGACACAGTGCTACAGCTAACGGCCCTCTATACCCCACGAGCGAAATATTTCAGCAAAACGGGCACCGGCACTCCCCCGAGGACGATTCGCTAAAACTACATAATCCACTGGATAGTCCTCTAAATTAAGTACGAATAATGCTACTTGTTAACACACTGAAGTGTGTTTTAATAATTACTGGATTGGAATAGGGACAGCACCTCCAGTGAGAAAAATATTTGTGATTCCCACACAAAATTCGCAGACCCAAGCTGTTGGTTGCGGGCTAACTCTGAGGCCTAGCATCTTTTTAGCTGCGCTCTGTTGATAAAAAATACACCTCCAAAATAATCAACGTCTTTTCCATTTTGACGCATGAGGAACCATAACTTCCCAGCATGTGCTGTTCTCTTCCGTCCTGCTATTTCTGACACATTTCCCTGTGCTGTCTGAACACGCCCTATGATACTTAACCTGGGATTCTCCACTCCCACAAGACTGGATTTACAGGTTTCTGCCTTCTGGGGACACACACACACGCAGGCACAGACATTCACATACACGCACACACACACACGCTCTGTGCTCCTCTGTTACAATCACAACCCTTTAGTATGGGTGTCGGATAGCAAATACAGAAAGAAGGGAGAAAAGAACAAGAGAATAAAAAATCCACATCGCAAATTGCACTCGTTCACAGGAGCTGCAGAGAGGCTGTAATGCGATTAAAGCCGTGTGAATGTTGGGAGGATTGAGGCTCGTGTGATTGGTCTGCGTGAGACCCCCCCCAAAAAGCCATAGGCTCGCTGTCGTGGCTCTGCGGACAGAGTCTACTCGCCTGTCAGCATTCCTGAGTCATGTGACCAGCTACGCAGCAGGCATGGGGGAAGTACAAGGGTACAAAGACTAAATGAGCACCTGCGTGCCAATCTAATGGCCAACATTGAAAGAGGAAACCTGGATTCCCTAAGCGCTCCATTTTGTCCCGGCTCGACCATTTTTTTTGTCTAAAGGATTTTTTTCTGTGTGCTTTGTTGGGAGAGTAAAGTTATCAATTCCCAGAAAAATGGCCATCCAACACCTTGGCTGCTTAATCATCTCCAACATTTGATTGGCAAATAAAATAAAAGTGAAATAAAATGAAATAAAAATTTAAAGAAGTACTGTGATATACGCACGTGCACTGTGAATCTCTCGGGGGGGTGTGGGAGGCTGCAGGTTCAAATCCAGGCACTGCCATTATATCCCTGAGCAGGGCTGGTTGTAGGTGCTGGTTTTGTATTATCCCAGCACTATGACACCTGATTCTACTGATTAACTAACCACGGTCTGCGAGAAAGAACTCGATGAGCAGAATCACGCGTCTCAGTGCCGGACTAAAGCAAAAACCCGCAGGCGCATCGGCCCTTTCTCAGACGGGACTCGACACCCTTGCCCTTGAGCGTATGCTTAATCTTAATTGCGGCACTAAAACATCCAACTGCTAAGCAGCTGATAATATATTGCGACACTTCCCCCCCCCCCCCCCACATTGCCCTTCTCCCCTCAGCAGGGCTACATGTATAAGAATGTGGGAATTTTGTTTATGATTGTTTCTCAACCACCCCCTCCGCCCCCCCCCCCCCCTCAGAAAGTGTCTGGAAAGCACTGAATGCCTCATTAATTCACTTTGCCCCTGAAGCAGTCCGATCCCCAGTGTATCTACGCGAGACAGTCCGACCATTACATTAAAAATGTGCCTCTTCGGTGGGGTTCCACAGCGATCTGGGGCCCTGGAAGAACGCGGACAGAGAGTAATGCCATCCGCATTGTTTACCTTCCTTAGAAGGAAGTCTCCCTTCGTATTTGCTGCTGTCATGGAACTAGTCCGGGTGCTGTAGTCGGGCGCTGTGGTTGCTTAGCAATCGTTGGCAGGGTGTCAAGGCAAGAGCGGTAAAAGACTGTAGCGGCGCACTTTGTTCCCGCGGAGTTCCCACTCCCGTCTCTAATCGCTAAAAGGCTACACAGAGCTTTCTGAACACTCTCTCTAATCACTTAACCTCTTTTGCATATTCATATTTTTGTGCTTTTGACCAAGGGAAGGGGATCCCATTAGCGATTTGGCGGCTGTGACACAAACAGGATTTGCGTAACGCAGTCTAGGTTTCCTTGGAGAGAGAGCGGCCTGGCTCAGACTGCGAAGGAATGAGGACGAGGGCGGATTTTAAAAGTGGCATTTGGTTCCTGTCGGCACGGGACTGTGGGTACAGACAGAGGCCCCGTCCAGCTGGCTTTTAATCAGAATGCGGTTTAGTACTGCCGTAGGACCCCTGACCTGTCCCAAACACAGCTGTAAACAAGCTTGAGCCTTCCAAGTCCCGGTGCTTATCGGACCAGATTAAAATACGTGCTGGGCTGCCTGCAGCATATCAAAAAAATGAAAATTCTAAACATTTAATTCAGGAGGTTGTCTTAATTTGTGCATGATTCATTTAGCAGATGTGAACTGTTTTACGAACGAGTGTTCAAAGAGGGACGATCACTGGGTTAAGGACAGTTGAAAGCAAGTTCCAGATTAAGCTCACTGTTGCCACGGTTCCTCCTGCCTGTGTTGACTTGCGTGCGTGTGCGTCTCTGTGTTGCGCAGGCATCATGCTGATCTGCGCAGTCCTGACCAACGCGCTGGTGCTGATCTGCGTGGTGGCGGCGCAGATGGTGATGTCGGGCATGTCGGCCATGGGCGGCCTGGCGGCGGGCGGCTTCGACATCAACTCGGCCTACACGCCCTTCGAGGGCACGGAGCTGCAGCAGGTGCGCGACCTGGACATGCAGTACAGCCAGATGAGGGCGCCGGGCATCTACGGGGGCGTGGCCTTCAGCCTGACCATGGGCGTGACCTCGCTGCTCTTCGTGGTGTCGGGGAACAGGCCCGCCCACCGGCTGTCGCCCAAGCTGCTGGTGGCACAGTTCGTGTTCCAGCTGGTGGGCGCGGTGGCCTACGTGGTCGCCGTGGGGCTCTACCTGCACTTCGTCATCACGGTCAACGCCACCGACGTGTGCAAGAAGCGCGAGCGGCTGTACGCCCGCCAGGGCTACACCTGGATGAACTGCGACGTGGGCGGGGCCGACGCCGCCGTGGCGCTCTTCAGCCTCATCACCGCCATCCTCTTCGCCGCCGGCTGCGTGCTCACGGGCCAGACCATCCGCGGCGTTCGCCGGTACCGCCAGGATAAGGAGCGCCACGAGGCCGGCCTGCGGAACCAGGAGAACCCCCGGCGGAACCAGGAGAGCGCGCCGCGGCCCGCCAACCCCCAGAGGGCGCCACTGAGGTCCGACGACATCTCCATCTGACCCGGGACGCCGTCGCCGAAATTTCCTGAAAAGTGACTTTTATTTTCTGAAAAAAGTGACTGTGTCTTTGTGCCTCATTTTTAAAAACCGTTCACTGTATGAATTTTAAGACTCTTTTTTTTTTTCCTCCCCCACCTTGCAGCTGGGAGACTGGAAATGACCTGTAGACATTTTACATTCCCTGTGAGATTCGCCTTGTACAGAAACCAACTTCCATTTAGAGCACTGCAGTAAAATTGCTTTGGAGCGCTCCTAACATTAGCTTTTGCTTATGCGGACGGTAGCCACCCAGGTGGATGTTTCTGGGTGCTGATTTTCTTTGTCTGTAAAAGTGGTAATCGCCTGATTGGTCCAGAAGGACCAATCACAGGACGGCAGGGTTTCCAATGCAGCCAAACTGCATAGTTCTGTTTCGTGCGTATCGCTGCTGTTTCCATTTGCCTAATGAACATTTAAACCGGGTATTTAGCATTTTAAAGAACCGAGCTTAGTAAACATTGTTCTGGCTTTTTTATAGTTTACTAACTTTGCTTTCCTTTCAATGTACTCAATTTGCACAAAATTGGGATTTTGATATTATGAATTGCATAAACTCATAGAAATGGAAACATTTCTAGAAACTGTATAGTAGTTTTATGTTTTTAATGAATAACAAAGTTAACAGACAATGTACAGTTGAGTCACTTAGGAGCAATGCAGAACATGTGAATATAACACTAATTTTCTTGTTTTTATGTCACAAAATAAGTGAACTTTACCCTCAGGAAGAAATAAAAGCTATTCCTTTTTAAATTTGGGCCATGTTTTGACTACCCGAGGACCATAGTATTGCATTATTTCATCCAGAACAAATGACTTATATAAAATATTTTACAGAAATTCCCTGCTTTTTTTTGAATATTTTAGTGCCTTGTGTTTTATTATTAAAGAATATTGTGTGACATTCCTGGAACAGACTCTGCAAAAATTGTTTCACATAACCTGTGGAAGATTTGAGACAACAGCTATGGTGAAAAAAAAAATGTTAGGAGCAAACTGGGTTTGATCAGCCTAACTGTGTAGCCAATCAGATATAACCTCTGGGATGTTGTGCATTTGTTGCAACCAGCTGAACAACGCCAATGCTGATTGGTGGCTGATTTTAGGCTACAATATACCAAGATCCCTAAAGGTATTTTTGTAACTAAATCGTCGCACCTAAAAAACGGTTTCAAAAAGTATTACAAAAAAAAGCTAATATTCCACGCTGGGTACAGCTGGGAGGTTGACCAGCTGCAAGGACTCTCACTCCCCCTTTTCTCAGATGTAAGAGTTGCCCGGTGATAATTTCAAGTCTAAGTCAACGTAAAACACTTCGTACAGTAGGTACCCGGGAGTCAGATTTTTAATCATCTGGTCCCGCATTAGTAAGTGGGGCTACGAGCTCTGTACCGAGCAGCCTGCACTGTGCGATTTCTGCCTTTTAATTAAGCCACCGCTTTGCAGCCTCCGCGTCGCTAACAGCATCGTTTGCCGTGCGTGGATTAAGTTCTCAGACACACAGCATTAGTGCAGCCCCTGTTGCAATTAACCCCACCTACACTCGTTTAGATCGCGCTACCCGCTGCTGAAATGTCAGTGGATAAGGATTTAATTTAATCAGATCTGCTCCCCGCGCCGCAGAAATCTGGCAGGAAATCGCCGGGTCGGTGTCAGGCTCAACGTTGTCCCAGCCGTCGGCTGTTTATGTGGTCACGGTGCGCAGCAGGGCTGCCCAGCCCCGTTCCTGGAAAGCTACCATCTTGTAGGTTCTCGTTCCAACCCCAATTTGGCACCAGCTGATTCTACAAATTAGCGGCTCAGTGAGCGCTCTAGCTGTTGAGCTGTGCTTGGAGTGAAAGCCTACAGGACAGTAATTTCCAAGAACAGGGGCTGGTAGCTCAGGGCCCTGTATCAGAAATCAGGATTACGAAGTTAGCTGCATAACTGCGCAGATAAAAAAACCAGAGCCCTCCCAAATTTTAACATCGACTGAAGTAAAAAGAATGTTGCGGGTTTCGCTCAGTTATCCAGCTGACTTAGTAATACTGCTTCATGAAACACCGCCCTAGTGTACAGGTTACATTTAACAGCTCTTCAAGGTCTAGCTCATCTGTCACCTCCTCATTTAAAAAAAAAAAATCTTTTAAAATTATTTTATTTTTCCAGTGCATGTAAATGCACTCATTCATTTAGGCACCGAGCGGACACTCACATCCAGAGAGACTTTCACCTCATTCACGTTTTTACATACAATCCAGTTACAGAGCTGGGTATTCACTGAGGCAATTCAGGTGAAGAAATTCTGAAAATTCAGGGTTTACTGAGGAAAGTATCTTCCCAGGGTGCACCTGCAGTCTCCTACCTGAGAATGTCATCTACAGCCATGGAGCTGCGACCTAGGTTCCAGAACTGTTGTGCTACACTGCCACCTACAGGGCAGTCTGTGTATGACTGTGTCGGGCTTACAGGCTCCAATCCACTGGACTCTTCCTTCTCCTGTGAGCTGGCGGTGCGGCTTTGGGACAGATTCCCCTCTCCCAGCACTGCACCTCTGATCACGGGTTCGAAAGACACACAGAGACGTAACAGGGCCTTAATCTGTCCCCGCTGCATAAACTCTGTGTACCAACTTGTGTAGATCCTTCTCTTCTGATACCGATGAACCACAACTCTGTTAACTTAACATTGAGGTTCTGTGCGCAAAATGTAGCTACATTACATTAAGAAGAGCCATACGGTTTCACCATGTTTTTTAAAAAAATTTTTATGCCTGAACAAAAAGAAATTCTGTTCCTGAAATGGCTTGATGATAAACACCAGAATAATAAAGGTATGCTATGGGTGGGCTGGCAGACAGCCTAACCGGTAACGCAGCACTGGTGTGCACACACCGCACCACTTTACCACTCACCGATTAGGCATGCATGTTAAGACTGTCCAGTATCATTTTAGGTCTTGCACCCATTTTTAACCGTTCCCACATTCAGTGAGTCTTCCTATGGTTCAAAAAATCGTTTTTCCAATTGTTTCTTGTGAAAAAATTTTTTTTATATAAAAATAATAAGAATACAAAAAATATATATGTTTATACTTTCCATATGTGGATTCACTTCTTGGCCACACTGCAATCAGTCCAGTCCAGGTTTCCACCGATCATCCCCAGCCGCATTCGTCCGCGCCCGCGCGATCGCTAATCGAGATTTCGGCGGGCTCGCATTTCAGTTTATCGCTTGATCTGCCGTCGGCGCAGGTAAAGTCCGCCGACTCGCCGTCCCGCTCGGCCCCGGCGCGTCCCCCAGAAACGGGCGCCGCTCCGGCTCGGCCGGGACGCCGCCGGGTTCCCAACGCCAGTTTCGCACCGTCCGCGACCTCCACCTCCACCTCCACCTTGACCAGGTCCTCGACTCGGCTGAGTTCTGGAGCGGTGCCGTGCGTGTACAGCCCTCCTCCGCCGAGCTGCTCCCCTTCCTCTGTCACTCGAACCCAGCGCTGAACGGCCCGCTCCGGGCGTGTCCTTTTGGACGGGTTTCCACCAGCGTACGCCGCGCTGCTGTCTGCAGGGCCGCTGATCGTCATCTCCTGGAAGGAAACAGAGGAACAGAACAGGCTGCAAAACCTTTGAAGAGTAGTTTTTTTTTTTTTTTTAAGTTCCTGTGCGCCGTGAGCTATGCTCACTCACTCACTCACTCACTCACTCACTCACTCACTCACTCACTCACTCACTCACTCACTCACTCACTCACTCACTCACTCACTCACTCACTCACTCACTCACTCACTCACTCACTCACTCACTCATGACCTCACTCACTCATGACCTCACGACCTCACGACCTTCGGAGGCGCATGCGCAGGAGGTGCGCCGTGGGTCTGGACACGTGGTTTCGTGCTCGTCTATAAACGTGACACTGATGTTGAGGCAGTTGCAGCCACTCACTCTCTTCCTGGAGGCCAGGGAGTGGAGCTCCCTGAGCACACGCCGGTGTTGAGGCAGGGCCTCCCGCTGCTGCCTCTGCCACCTGAGCGCGGTCAGGAGGCACATCTCCGCAACTGCGTGGGGCACTCTCTCCCCCTCCGCCTCCTCCTCCTCCTCCTCCGCGTCGCTATCGGGTTTGGCTTCGCACACCTGCAGTCATAAGAGTGATTAAGTTCATATGCAGCCTTTCATCAAAAGTGGGGAAAAAAATAAAATAAAATAAAAATAAAGAAACCAGCATGCACAGTGTGGTCAGGGACACAGCTGTTCTCGTTCTGGCTCTGTGTTCCAGCACACTGCATTTTAAATCCCACTGCTTTAAGGGCCCGTCCTTTGCGTTTAACATTAAAGGATTAACTGAACTGGTGGCTGAATGTGACACTTGCCAGTTGTCTTTAGGCTACAACAAAACAAATGTGCATAATTATTTTATTATTCAGTCATTTAAATGTATTTTAAAAGGAACGTTAGCTAGCTATCTAAATGAATATAACTAGAAATAATAATAATAAATAATTATTTATGCATTCACTTTCGATAGACACCCCGGGCCGCTCACTCCCACTAACCTGGATCATCGCTCACTCCACGTAACGTCAGTTGTTAGCTAACGTTAGCTAGTTATCATACGACCGTAATAATGGCTAACGAGTAGCCTACAGCAATAACACCATTAGAAATATTGAGCCGTATATGTACGAGTCCATCGCTGTTAATCCTCGGCCTCACCAAAATGAAAACATTGTCATCGCTGTAACGTAATAGTAATACCATCATATACCGGTAGCCTACAATATAGGACCCTAACGTATAGGATAGCCTACAGCCGCGTTTCCACCGAAATTACCCGGAACTTTCAGTCCCAGGAACTACTTTACCAGGAACTAAAAGGTTCCTTCAGCTAATGGTTGTCTGCGTTTCCACCGGGGTCTAAAGTACCGCGAAGATTAGGCAAATTAGCCCACTGACGTATGAAAAAGCAACGTTGTCGTCGGTCCGTCTGTCATATGATTTCTTCCGTAACCCCATACTACCACCGAAGTAGCCTACATTATTTTCTAATAACCGGGACAGCCCGGAGGGGTTTATTCCACTTATACAACGGGTTACCAACAATGACTATATATGGTTACTTTTGTATTTATTGATTTTCATATATCCTCTCAAACACATTCATTATGTTTTTATGCGAACATTCGCTTTCATGTCTTGACATCCGAAGCGACAGAATGCATTCACATTTATATGTATAACTGGCAACAACAGCAGAAAACATGCACACGTTGTAAACAATTTGCTGTTTGATTACTTTCTCGTCGTCAATTCCATATAGGCTAATGGCAAAATGACAAGAATAGAACGAAAACTCGGACTTGCGTGAAAATGTAAATTAGTAGTGGTACAGCCACCGTTTGCTTTCCTTCGAAGTTACTGCTAGCCGAGCAGCGAAGTGTGCCCTCCAGATGCGAACCATGCACCATGAATTAGTCCATAGTCTTCCTGGTCTTTTCGTGGAATTGAAAAATGTCAGTAAAATTACGGCAGTCTGAAAAAGCTAAAGGGAAGATTACTAGAATTAACCTGTTAGTTTACGCGGATAAAAAGTGCGGATGGTGATTTCCAGTTTGCTTGTACTGTATCATCAATGTTAATTATGCAGAACGACCGCATACCTCACATAACTGTATCAAACGTTTTGAGTCAATTACAACGGGCTAACAAAGAAAATCCGGAAGAAAATATTCAGCAACCGAATTAATCCGTTTGAATGTTTTGGTAGCCTACGTAATATGCTGTCCCAGCACGAATGCTTAGCATTTTATAAAACGAATACTAAAGCAAGAAAAGAACAGAAGAGCACACGTTATAATTCCAAGACGTTGACAGGCTATAACCAAAACTAGGCTACTGCGCCGCATAACGTACAAGTTTGATTTGAAGTTATTATGAAAATAAATTGGTTTGCCGCTGCATATTTTCAAACATGGCGGGTAATGACGGAAAATAAATACAACACAAATGCTGCGAGTACTCGACCAATCAGAAATGTTCAGCGCTGCAAACTCCACCCAAAAGGTTCCTGTACTTTCGGAAAGTACTACCCCCCGAGCAGGAACGTTTTGGGGGGTAAAACAAAGCCCCCAGAACTAAATTTAGACCCTAGTTCCTGCGGTGGAAACGCACCGAGTTCCTCAAAAGGTTCCTAGTTCCGGGGTATAGTTCCTGCGGTGGAAACGCGGCTTACGTTAGCACAACATGGAACCGGTCCGTTCAGGCTAAACATCGACAGCGAGGTAAAGTGAGGTTAGGACGGCTAACATTATGTTTTGTAATGTAATCTATATCAACGTTAAGTAACTTTAAAGTTAACTGATCGTATTAAGCAAAGGCTTAATTAGATTATCGATAGCATCAAAGCTATCTAGGATTTCCTGGTTGGGTTAGTTAGCTACGCTGCGTTTCATGCATATTGAGCTAGGTAGCATGCGTAAAACACCTAAAGTAAAAACAGACAGACCTTATCTTGATCTTGAATGATAGTTGGTACAGCATCTGGCTTTATAAACGTTGTCTTGGCAAAACCCATCCTCTTCTGTTGATAATTGTAGAATGAATCAGGAGTAAAATGTGCACTGCACAATTTTGTCACCTTTGATATTTCTAACTTTGCACCGTTTTGTTTTTCTATATAATCGATCCAGACCTTTCGGAGACTTGGATCTTTTGGCAAGGCGTGAAAAGATGCATTCCTAGCTCTGCAATCATTAATCACACAATAAGGCATTGTTGAACTGGATAGTTGGGGAGTGTTTGGCCACCGCACATCGGTCAATGCAAATTTGAAACATTCGTGACGTCACGATCTTGGTCTCAAATCCACCCATACCAAATAATCCACCAGGCGGCAATGTCGAGCATTGCATAGTTTTTAGGGGGGGAAAAATCTAATTAATTACATACATGTATGAAATACTTTTAAAATCAATGTGTAAGTAACCTTATAGTCTTTGGTCATAATATAAGCATTAAAATCATGATTTTGACTGCACAGGGTCTTTAATTAGATTGAATGTAACATTATATAGAGCAGAACCTGGAAGGTAACAGACATGGACATAACAGACCTGCTTCAACTAATCAAGAGATAGCTGAATGGTGTAGTCACTGAATCAAGTGTTAGTTCTAGATTGGAACTACTTGGGGGTATTCTAGGACTGGAGCTGAATACCACTCTCGTAATTCATTTAAATATTTTTATTACATCATAGTAAATTAAACAACTTTCCCCATGTCTGAATATTTTGCAGAACTTGTCATTATTTGGTGTTGGAAAAAAAAACCCCAATAAATGTTACAATACACTCTGGACTGTTTGACAACATTAATAAATAACATTCTTTATTTCAAATGTGTAATAATGAAGTTCAAACTTAATTTGCATTACATTTACATGTCAAGTCAAAGCACAGTAGAAAGAGAATAGCCCTTAAACGGACATTTACATGTTAGTCAGTCAGTACAGAGAATAGGCTGCAGCGGGCAGAGCTTCCCCCAGGTGCCCGGGGAGGAGTGGCTCTCAGCTGCCCGGAGGAGGCAGAGCGTATTGGGCATGAAGGACTATAGTTGGAGACCGTAGTCTGGAGGTAGGATGAACGCCTGAACCTTTCTTACCTGGAGGCCTTGCCTCCTTAACAGTATTTGTAACACTATCTGCTCACCTGTTGAATATGCGAAGCTGGCTTCAACACGGTAGGAACGGCTCCTGGCGTCAGGAGCAACTTCGAGGCGAACCCGGCGTTGTACCTGGCCTGATTCCCGATGCAGTCCGGCGAGAAGTGGGCAGTGCAGAGACGCAGGTGCTGGCTGACGTTCTCTGGCACTTCGTTGGAAAATATGAAGTTGACCCACTCCCGGCGCAAAGCTGTGTCCCGTGGAAGGGTGTGCATGGACACGTTAGAGGCAGTGCAGCCTGCCACTGCACAGGTGAAATGAACTTTGCTCATAACGAGAGGGAAAGACAGAAAGAGCAAGACTACAGCAGAGAGAGTGAGGGGGGGGGAGAGAGAGAGAGAGAGAGAGAGAGAGAGAGATGGAGAGAGACTAAGGTAGAGCGAAAGACAGAGATGCAGAGAGCATGGCTCTTAGAAGTGCCTTTGGGTTTTGAGTGTGTGAATGTGTGAGTGAGTGAGTGAATGAGTAAGTGATGGATGGATTGATAAAGTGTGGGACAGCTATGAGAGTTGGAAATGTGTATTGAGCTGCAAAAAGAAAATATAAATATATTAGTAAAAGCATAGCACTTTTTGCGTCAATCTAGAAAATACATCACTCTAACACATAACTGACATAACATTACCGGTAACGTTATCTATCTAGTACAATTCTTGCTAACGTTACCGCACAGATCAAATGGGTTTTGAGCGGAGAACAGGGCACTGACAAGCTAGTCTAGCTTGCTGGATAAAGTTAATTATACAAACAGCTAACGTTTGCTTTTTAAAATTGTTGGTGATTTTAGCTAGCCAACTAGTTAATGTTAGTGCTATATAAACTAAAAATAAATCCGGTAACATTAGGTTAACGTTAAAGTGATCTATTGAGAGCTAGCTAGCTAACCTAACTTTACATATATATCTAGCTAGCTAACTCAGCTAGCTAACATGCTGGATAAAGACAGCTAACGTTATCCAAGAAATCGTTGGTAATTTGAGCTATTTATTGTTAGTTTATCTAGATAGCTAGCGTTTGATAAACGAACAACAAATCCGGTGACGTCAGCAATGACACAGTAAGTTGGTTTGCTTGCTAGCTAAGGTTAGCTAACTTATCAGGCATGGGGATCATGATAAAAACCTTCCAATTTTTATGACAACTACAAACATACTTAGAAAACGCATGTAACAATATATTACAATGAGAATATAAATGGGTTGTTATACGTCATCATTGGTGAGACAGTAATCAATCATGCTGAACATTAGAAAAGTAGTGGGGCTGCTTACCGTACTCGATAGAAGGTGGAAAGCAGGAGGTGTGTCCAGTCCTTTTACAGTCTCTGGCCCAGTCAGATTTCTTTACAGGGCGTGGACAGGGGAGTGGTTATCCTCGTGTGACGCACTACGACGAGAACATTCTCAACCGGTTGAACCGGACGATAAATTGAACACGCCTACTTACTTCTCCAAACTAAAGAACTGACATACTTAATACTGTACTTGCATCGTGTTTCTTCAATGCCTCTTGTTCAAATAGCATATAAAAACCTAGAAAGTGTGACCAATCACCATGTTAATCCTTTAAATCAAACACTTTTTCCAAAACCACGAAATATTCTTAAAAAAAATTCCGCAGCTTCTCCTGGCTGGCTCTGGCTCACACGGAGTAAAAAACACACGACACGCTTTGCCTTGCTCATTTAAATATATAATGACCTGTAGCTGCGATAGGCTCCAAATTTTCGCTTACCTATCCACACACAGGCAGCGTGAGAAAAGTTTCTCGGCTACAGCGCGTTAGCTTGCATTACATTGTGTACAACAGCCTATATCCTTTCCTTTTCGCTAAATTGGATTTCCTTGATGCCGGCACCGACTGGAAATATTAGTTGGATTAACATTCTCATGATAATTTATGGATGCACAACTCGATCCACCCAACACCTCAGTACAAAGGGAAATAAGTTTCCATGTCCACACCTGCCCTGTATTGCCGAGAAAAAAACAAAATCGCCACTGTTACACCTCAAAATGACTGGCTATCAACATTGGCAATTCATCGTAAATTATTAGGTAAAACCCAGATACTTACAGACTGGACGTTTGCAGTAGGTTCGCGAACAGTTGGGACAGCGCCCGGTTTTAGCAGTAACTTCGAGGCAAACCCAGCGCTGTAGTCTACTCCATCTCGTTTAAAATATTGCTCGCGGAGAAATGTCCTGAGCAAACAAACGCATGTTTGCTAAGCTGAGCAGGGGATCTTGTACTAAAAATAAAACGAAGCTGCTGATTTTTGGACGGCTGGATTCCGATGTAAAGATTTCGTTGTAAACTTACAGTCTACAACTGAACAGCTTGCATTCTTCTTTGCGGCCAATATTATTCAGAGGATTCCCTCCGTGCCGTTGACGGTGTTTACATAAAAAGTGGGCGGTACCCACGTCTTTTTCTTTGAATTCTATGTATGGATCATAAAAAGTGTAATTAGGTGCATACCGCCATCTACTGTGCCGGAGTGTGCAGTATCACGACGACGTTTATATTTAAATTAAATTCTCTAAGTCTATATATTTAGAAAACTAAACAGTGCCCTGTTTAATTTCCACTGCTTAACACCTGTGTCCAACCTTACCTTAAGACTCCACTCTCTTCCAAACTCACCTGCTTTAGAACAAAAACTTTCCTCGCCCTATTGATTTTACTGCATTGTAACAATGCACACTTCACATTTTCTTACTGTATACTTCACATAGGCCTAATATTTATCGGAATCTCTCTTACCCACAATATGCAAAGTCGACTTCAGTCCTACGTGTCCAAATCTTAGACGAGAAAAAAAAACCACCTCGGTCTCCAAAACCTTCCATTAAAAATGTTCACGTGGGCAGACTGTTGTAAAAGTGGAATGTAGTATGTACTCGGTCGCTCCCTGCACTTGGAACTGTACTTCCCTCTTGGGTTTTCAACACACTTGTTCCTGGTTATGGTTATACAATTTGTTGTACGTCGCTCTGGTTAAGAGCGTCTGCCAAATGCCTGTAATGTAATGTAATGTAATGTAATGCTTTGTTATCATTATCCTGGTCATGGAGAGCCGCTGGCTTTCGTTGTTATTCAGAAGTTACTCAGTAGCACAGCAATTTATCAGATAAAGTACCTCTCCAGATATATTCTAAAACCTTGAAAAATATTCTATATTGAATAATTTTCTTAATAAATATTTTTTCCACCAAAAATGTCCAATAAGCTACTGAAAATGGCTTGATAGCGTCTATACACCTTTACCCTCATTGAGAATGTCAGAATCTATGAATATGCTAATTTGCATCGTTACACTTTGTAGCCTAGATTTCCGTAGGCTACTATTGTATACACACCGATCGCAACCAGCCAATGAGAATTTATTTAGCAAGGAGCTACAAAAGATACATAGGAAAAGTGTAAACAGCGAAAGTTGCCTTTTCTGACATCGGTCAATAAAATAGATAAATGCTTACGTGGTGACTCCCGGTCGCGGCTGCTGTAATCCCGGGATACACAGTAGGCACAGCATCTGGATTCAGAATCAATTTCTTCGCGAAACCCATGGACTTCTGCATGAGGTTCTGGAAGCAGTCGTCAGTAAAATGCGCGCTACAGACACGGATTCCCTCTATGCTGTCAGGCACATGCACGCGATTCCTATAAACAAATGCCACCCATTTTTGTTTGAGAACGGGCTCCTTCGGTAACGAGTGGAACGAAGTCCCTGCCTCGGGATCGCACCCTAAAACTGCGCAGTCTGCCATGTTCAACTCACAACCGGTGACGTCACTAACTGGGCCGCTTTATGCGCGCAAAGGTACCAGTTTACTACGTCGCTCCTGTAATTTGCATATGCCTTGCCTATTGGACCATGATAGGTTAGACACGTTTGTGACGTCACAAATTATGCTCATATGTGCACGTTATGTATGCATATGCATATTCTAGACAAGCCCGCCTAACGGAAGCTTGTGAAGCCTTGGACCAGCCCCGGAAGTAAGCTTGTACTGTACATGTTGAGTGCAAAACATGGAGCTCCTATTGAATTGAACAGGGAACATCAGACCTTTGAAGGTAAAATAAAACTTCACTGATGGCATTTTGAAACTCGACTAACTGTCGTTGTGTTACTTTTGATCACTTCCAGAGGGGTGGATATTACATTAGCAAGTAAAAGATGATTGGTTGAGCCAAGCAAAGTCAGTCAGTATTCTATGTAGACGAACGCCGTTCAATTTCTTCCATTTCAAGAGGTGGGATTTACGAAGATCTCAGCTCCATCTAAAACCTCATATCGAACAAATCTCAGTGTTCCACTACCGCAACAGACCCATGCAAAACACAAAAAATAACAGCTGGACAATTTTCTTATCTGTAAATTTTAGGTTTTATTATAATAAAAAGAAACTTTTTGTGTGTTTTGCTGGGATACAGTGTTCCTTGTAGATGAATCTTATTTGCAGAACTGAAGCTGACAGTCATGCTGGTGATGACAGAATGAAGAAAGACTCTGTGTGTGTACACGTATGGTGTGTGTCTGAGTGTGTACAAGTATATGCCTGTGTATGTGTATGCCTGAGTGTGTCTGTATGTACATGTATGTGTACATGGATGTGTGTATGAGTGCGTGTGTGTGTGTGTATGTGCCCATGCTTGTCTGTGTGTGTGTGTTTCTGTATGCATGTGTTTATGGGTGTGTTGTATGTGTGTATGTAAGTGTGTGTTCACATGCATGTCTGTCTGTATACGTGTGTGTATGCATGTGTTTATGTGTGTGTATATGTGTGTGTGTGTGTGTGTGTGTGTGTGCACACGTGTGCGTGTTCTGACCATCCAGGTGACCAGTCACAGTTCTCCCACACACAGGTGGCTGTCTCAACACTGCCAAACATCTTTAGTGACCCAGACGCTCTCATTGCTTCCGGGTCAGTGACCCTTGAACCTGGCCACTGACCACACCCCCTTTCATTGCATCACTATACAACATTTATCCTATTTACAGTCAATCATTGAAAAAAATCACCTTTTCTCTCAGAGAAGATTAGTACATTTCAGTGACTAAGTCACATTAATGAGTAAGCAACTCCTAGGAGTTAGTCTTTAAATTTCTACAAATTTCTATGACTTTTTAAAGGCCAAAAGCCATGATTTACTGAAGAAATATTAAACTTCTCTACTTATAATAGTTAAACATGGTATTATATGTACCATCCAACATACAATTAATTTCAAATAAAAGACTTTGCATTAAAAAAGTGCTTTTCAGCATAATCTTTAAGTCATAAAATGATATGGTAAAATTTAAAATATATTAACCTTAATTTGTGTAAGCAGTAATGCATGAAACTAGTGTTGATCTCATAAAATAAAATAAAAAAAATAAAAAAAAACAATTGCAGTGTAATTTACTTTTGGGGGCATGGAGCTCGGAGGAGGGAATGTTAACTATATAAAATAATGTAAAAACCATGAAGGAAAGTCTTTTTGGAGCAGCACTGAGTCCTCAGAGGGGAGTGTCGTAGTAGTCTGCAGGCTGGTCAGTAGGGGGCGCTCTCTGCTGCTGCTGCTGCTGCTGCTGCTGCTGTTGCTGTTGCTGCTGGTGCTGCTTCATCAGCTCCTTCACCTCCTCCTCCAGCTCTGGCGGGATGATGAACTGGTCGTCGGGGTCGGGCTGGGCCGGGGCGGCGAAGTAGCCCCCTTGCTTTTTGGCGGGGGCGTCGGCCGCCACCTCGATCAGGTTGTGGCTCTTCTCGGGCGGGGCCACCGAGCCGTTCCCCCGGCGCCTGCCCAGGGTGGCGGTGTTTCGGCCGCAGTCCCCTCCCCCTGCCCCGCCCCGGCCCTGCGGGGGACCGCACCCCCCACCGGCCCAGCCCCCGTCCGGCTCGCCGCCGGCGCCAGGCTCCGCCCCCGCGTCGGGGGCCTCTGGGGTGGGGGGTGGCGGGGGCGGCAGGCAGGCCAGGGCCCGCTCGCGGGCGCGCAGGCAGTGGATGTCCACCTCCACCTCCACGCGGCTGCCGTTGGAGAAGACGCCGGCGATGGGCTCCTCGTCCTCGCTGTCCAGCCCGTTTTCGGAGAGCGCGCTGGAGAGCTGCCGGCGGAAGGAGCCGGCCAGGCAGACGGCGTGCAGCGCGCAGCAGCGCGGCTCCGAGGGCAGGAAGGCCCCTCCCCCGACTCCGCCCCCGCCAGAGGCCCCGCCCCCCAGGTGGGGCTCGTGCAGCAGGCCGCCCTGCGGCGGGTCGTCGGAGGCCGTGGAGCCCACCTCGCTGCTCATCTCCGAGGCCGAGACCTCGCTGCTGATCTCGCTGCAGGACGAGGGCATGGGCAGGGCGTCGGCGGCGGCGTGGGGGGCGGGCCGCTCGCGGATCACCACGCTGAGGGGCGGGGCGAAGGGCCCGGGGCCGGGGCTGGGCGGCTGGCAGCAGCAGCAGCAGCAGTCCTCGCTCACGTTGAGCTGCACCACCACGGCGCTCAGGCTGTCGGTGCAGCCGTAGCCCTGCGCCAGCGTGCACAGCTTCTTGGCCGCCGCCAGCGCGTCCGGAACGTTCCGCACCGCCTCCACCGCCTCGCCTGGTGACACGCTGTCCCACAAGCCCCGGCTGCCCAGGATGAAGAACTCGTCCTGCGGCGTGAGGGCCACCGTCTGCACGTGGGGGCGCGGGATCACCGACGGGTACAGGAAGGAGTATCCCATGATCCTCGTGGAGTCCGTCACGCCGTTCACTTTGTTGTCCTGTGAGGTTCAGGAGGGAGACGGATCATCAGTGAGACAGGGAGTCCCACCCCCTCTCCCTCAATAACTCCACCCCCTCTCCCTCAATAACTCCACCCCCTCTCCCTCAATAACTCACCCGCTCTCCCTCAATAACTCCACCCCCTCTCCCTCAATAACACTACCCCCTCTCCCTCAATAACTCCACCCCCTCTCCCTCAATAACTCCACCCCCTCTCCCTCAATAACACTACCTCCTTTCCCTCAATATCTCAACCCCCTCTCCCTCAATAACTCCACCCCCTCTCCCTCAATAACACTACCCCCTCTCCCTCAATAACTCCACCCCCTCTCCCTCAATAACACTACCCCCTCTCCCTCAATAACTCAACCCCTCTCCCTCAATAACTCAACCCCCTCTCCCTCAATAACACTACCCCCTCTCCCTCAATAACACTACCCCCTCTCCCTCAATAACTCCACCCCCTCTCCCTTAATAACTCCACCCCCTCTCCCTCAATAACTCCACCCCCTCTCCCTCAATAACTCCACCCCCTCTCCCTCAATAACATTACACCCTCTCCCTCAATAACTCAACCCCTCTCCCTCAATAACACTACCCCCTCTCCCTCAATAACTCAACCCCTCTCCCTCTCTAACTCAACCCCCTCTCTCTCTAACCTCACCTCTCTCTCTAACCCTCACCCCCTCTCTGTCCCCCCACCATCTCTTCCTGAGTCCCCGTCTTTAACCACAGCTGAGCCCAGCCCATTAATAAGCCATGATGCTGTGAGAGGGATCTGTCCTCAGAGAGCTGCTAAATTATGCATGTGTCAGAGACAGTAACAGAGCACTTAACTGAGATCTAATGGGTAATGTGCTTAAGCCAGCACTGCCGAGGGAGATTCCCCTTACAGAGAGGATACACACACACACACACACACACGCGCGCGCGCGCACACACACACACTCATGCTCTCGCACGCGCACACGCGGTACCTCTGTGACGATGGCCTTGTGCTGCCGGACTCTCTGGTACTCCTCGGCCACTCCCACGTTGTGGATGACGGACAGGGGGAGGGGCTTGCCGTCCCTGCACAGGATGGCCTGGCACTTGCCCACGTTGGCGGCAGTCAGCGTGAAGCAGCCGCCCGGGTCCATGGGGTCGTGCTTAATGTGGCACAGAGCCGCCGAGCCACCCAGCTTCTGCCCCGCGGTGCCCAGCTTCCTACACACACACACACACACACACACACACACACACACACACGCACACACACACACACACACACACACACACAGACACAAACACACACACAGACACAAACACACACGCACACGCACACGCACACACACACGCACACACACACACACACACACTCAGCTGTGTGAGTAACTCCTGCTCCACCTGTACTGTAGGTATCTGCCCAACACATGGAGGATCTGTGCTGAGAACAGAAAAGCCCTTTTGAACGGTGCAGGGGTGTATGTGTGTGTGGTCTGTGTGGGAATGGTCACAATGCGTGTGTGTGTGTGTGTTAGTGTGTGAGTCAGTGTGTGTATGTGTGAGTCAGTGTGTTCGTGTGTGTTTGTGTGTGTGTGCGTGTGTGTGAGTCAGTGTGTGTGTGTGTGTGTGTGTGTGTGTGAGTCAGTGTGTGTGTATGTACGCGTACAGGCTTGCGTTAATGCCACAGTGGAGCCCTACCTCTGCATGACGAGGAAGGTGTTGGTCATGTAGTCTTCCTCGCTCTTGGTCTTGTGCAGCTCCTCGGCCAGCACGTCTCCCATGGTGCACTGCAGCAGGTAGGGCACCTCCACGTTCCGGTCCCCGTCGAACACCCCGTACAGCGCCTCCCGGCTCTCCCGAAAGTTATTCACCGAGAGAGCGGCCACACACAGCCTGAGAGAGAGAGACACACACACACACACACACACACACACACACAGACACAGGCACAGGCACACAGACACACACACAGACACCAAATTATCACAATATACAATAGAACCACTCTATGAGCACTGTAGGGTGGGCAGTGCCTGTAAGTGTGCAGATTTTAATGTTAAAGTAAATGGAAAGTGCATTTATACAAAGCGCTCGGTCGTGTGTGATCTCGTGCTCAGTCCCTGCTGTGTCCTACCATTTGTAGGGCGTTCTTTGTACACAAGTCTGCCTCTGATCAGACTCCCAGAAGGAAAACAGGCTGTTTACTGTGCTGGCAGGCAGTCAGCAGGTGTGATAAAGAGACAGCGCTCAGCTGCAAAACATCCTGCTGGATCAGCGTTATGTGAACCTCAGGTTCTCCATAATGCAACATGATCATGTTTTGCATTGCGGGAAAAATGATGTCATGGGGAACAAGTTGGTGTCCTTGGTGGCGGGGTGCTGACTAAAGATCCTGATACCTATGGGTCAGCACACGGCCAGATACAAAGGTTAACCCGGTGGGATATGCCTACAGAGATAGCGCAAGCAGGATCAATAATGCACTTTTTTTTGTTATGATTGACTGATTGATTTGATGACTCAGTGTTTTGCTTAGGTCTTTGAGTAGACAAGGGGGAAGGTGCGTTGACAAAAAAATGCCACATCATGTAAAAAGAAGATTTAAAAAGTCGATGTGGCTGGTGCCGGACGGCCCGTGGCCCTAGGGGGGGTGGGGGGGGGAGAGCGGCCTTTTCGGCTGATGCTGGGGGTTTCCTGCTCTGCTCGGCAAACGGGGTCTTCGCGGCCTGTCTCCAGAGATCCTAACAGGAACCTCCAAAGCTTTCGTTTTCCAGTAAACCCCCGTCTGCGCCCCCCCCCCCCCCGCCCACCCTTTCCCCCCACCCCGACGAGAGAGCGCAGAGGCGTTTAAATGCTCTCCTCGTCCAGACCTGGCCCACGTTTAATTGGTGCGCAGCGCAAGGGTTCTCTCTCTCTCTCTCTCTCTCTCTCTCTCTCTCTCTCTCTCTCTCTCCGTCGCCTAGCGACAGCTCCGGGGCGGAGGAAGAGCTCTCTTTTCAGGGGTGCTGACCGGGTCTTAACTGGACAAATAAAACTCCCTGGCGTCAAAACGCTCGCCTGGCCTGGGCAGGAAGGGCCACAATAAAACTCCCACAGGAGGGGGAGGGGGACGGGGCACAGAGCATTACAGAGAGGGGGGGGGGGCAGACCTGCAGAACGGAGAGAGCGAGAAGAGTGGTGGAGGAGAGGAAGGAGGGGCAGGAGGGATGGAGAGAGTGAGGAGAGTGGTGGAGGAGAGGAAGGAAGGACAGGAGGGATGGAGAGAGGAAGGGAACTCACTTGTTCTTCACCCCAGAGGCCTCTGTGTACCCGTGGCTCCACACCGCTGGGGCCCCGGGGCCCTCGCTCACCGAGAAGGACGCAGGGGACTGATCGATCCGGAAACATCTAATGTTACTGAGAGAGAGAAAGAGAGGGGGGAGAGAGAGAGAGGGAGGGAGAGGGTGAGAGAGAGTGAGAGAGAGAGAGAGAGAGAGAGAAAGAGAGGGGGGAGAGAGAGAGAGAGAGACAGAGACGGATGAGCTTTTTTGGGGAACAAATGCCCTCATAAATAATTCAGCAGCTCTGAGGACGCTGGAAACTCTGTCAGAGCAGCAGCGTGGGCTTGTGTGCGGTTCCCCATCCGCAGGGCCGGACCCAGCAGAGCCTGCACACACAGCCTCACTGCAGTGTGGGGGGGGGCCAGTCTGGAGAGGCCCCAGTGTGGAGGGGTCCCACTGTGGAGGGCCCCAGTGTGGAGGGGCCCAGTCTGGAGAGGCCCCAGTGTGGAGGGCCCCACTGTGGAGGGCCCCAATGTGGAGGGGCCCAGTGTGGAGAGGCCCCAGTGTGGAGGGCCCCAGTGTGGAGGGGCCCAGTCTGGAGAGGCCCCAGTATGGAGCGGCCCAGTGTGTGTGTGGGGGTGGGGGGGGGGGGCAGTGTGGTCTAGCTTACTTGAGCAGCTCCAGAGTCTTGTGGTCCAGGGAGAGGCGGGGGTTCCCGGTCAGGTCCAGCTCCTGCAGTTTGGGGGGCAGGTTCTCCGGGAGAGTGATCTCACTCAGCTCATTACAGCTCAGATCCACACACTGAGGAGAGAGAGAGAGAGGGGTCAGCATATACACACTCTCTCTCACACACACACACACACAGGCACAGACGTGCACGTACACACAGTGTACATGTGTAAAGTTAAAACACACACATCGTCCCGTGCTTGTTGATATGACAAACAGTGGCAGGTTTTCGCTGCTATTTTGGTTTGCTCCCTCATCATGGAAAAAATCTAAATCAATAGAGCAGAGTTTGGCTCCTCAGACCCGCAGTGAGGCACAATGTCACTAAGCTGCCTGTCCCCACAAGACCTGTGCTGAGACAAACACACACATAAACACACACACACACACACACACAGACACGCTCACTCTCACACACACGTGCACACACACACACACACACACACACACACAAACCCTTTCACATGACTGTAGATTACAAGAGTTCTCTAAGCTCTGGCAGCAGGCAGGTACATCACAGAGTGGGGCTCCGAGCTGCGTGTCATTCTCACATGCACCAGTAGGGGTCAGCATGGCACACACATTATATCCCTCTGTGTGCAGGGGTCAGCGTTGCGTCACTCACCCTCAGTCTCTGTCATACGCACACACAGGCATGCGGTTACCGTTAGGGCATTGACCTCCACTCTCACAACCTCTCTGAGGAGCAGATACGCACACGCACACGACATGCGCACGTGTGCTTACGCGCACACACACTCACACACACACACACACACACACACACACACACACAACTGACTGTGACTCTGACACAGCAGTACTATAGCTGATAGCCCACAGCCAGCCTGCTTCCCTTCTCACAGCAGGGTCATGACGGGTTGAGGGGGGGGGGGGGTAAGGATGGGGGGGGGGGGGTCGTTCGTGTCAGTTCCCCAGCGCTCAGCGGGTCAGACAGGAAACAGGAAGCGCGGACCCGCTGGGTGACCACGGTCATGGCGGACAGTACAAGGACGTTCATGGGCTGAGGCCAGCCCCCCAATCAGGGACCAGAGCTCTGGGTTCACACACCTGACTCAGAGTCACACAGCTGGAGGAGCAGGACTGAGGGGGAGCTCTGCTCAGTGTGGAGCAGTTACCAGTGTAGAGCAGTGATCAGTGTGGGGCAGTTATCAGTGTAGAGCAGTGATCAGTGTGGGGCAGTTACCAGTGTAGAGCAGTGATCAGTGTGGAGCAGTTACCCGTGTAGAGCAGTGATCAGTGTTTAGCAGTTACCAGTGTAGAGCAGTGATCAGTGTGGACCAGTTACCCGTGTAGAGCAGTGATCAGTGTGGAGCAGTTACCCGTGTAGAGCAGTGATCAGTGTGGAGCAGTTACCAGTGTAGAGCAGTGATCAGTGTGGAGCAGTTACCAGTGTAGAGCAGTGATCAGTGTGGAGCAGTTACCAGTGTAGAGCAGTGATCAGTGTGGAGCAGTTACCAGTGTAGAGCAGTGATCAGTGTGGAGCAGTTACCAGTGTAGAGCAGTGATCAGTGTGGAGCAGTTACCCGTGTAGAGCAGTGATCAGTGTGGAGCAGTTACCAGTGTAGAGCAGTGATCAGTGTGGAGCAGTTACCAGTGTAGAGCAGTGATCAGTGTGGAGCAGTTACCAGTGTAGAGCAGTGATCAGTGTGGAGCAGTTACCAGTGTAGAGCAGTGATCAGTGTGGAGCAGTTACCAGTGTAGAGCAGTGATCAGTGTTTAGCAGTTACCAGTGTAGATCAGTGATCAGTGTTTAGCAGTTACCAGTGTAGACCAGTGATCAGTGTTTAGCAGTTACCAGTGGAGAGCAGTGGATCAGTGTGGAGCAGCAGTCAGAGTGGATGAATGGCGATTGGTGTGCGTAGCAGTGATGGGTGTACAGAAAGAGTGCGTAGCCATAGTTAGCATGTAGCCACAGTAGCATGTAGCCGTGAGCAGCAGCGCTCGGGACGTCCTGACCCAGAAACTATTTACAGCACCGCTGCCTGGGCAACCCACCGCAGCGCACATCCAGAACCCATCCGCGCGTTGCCCACGGACACGGGGAGCGCGTGCCGCGGTCAGACCCGTAACCCACGGCAACCGATAAACGCCAGCGTCGCGCGTCGCGGCACCGCGCGGAAGCTGAGCCCGTCCGCCGGCGGTTCGCGGGCCGCTGAGGAAGAGCCCGGAGCCGGAGCGCTGGAGTCACCTTCATCTCCATGAGCTGCATGACCTCGGGGAAGACCTGGATGCAGTTGGAGTGCGCCACCAGCGTGTGCATGCGCCGGCAGCTCAGGATGGTGGTGGGCACCGCCTTCAGCTGGTTACCGCTCAGGTCCACCTCCTCCAGCTGCTCCAGCTTGGCCATTTTACTGAGGGGGGGGGGGGGGAGGAGAAAGAGGGGGAGGAGGGAGGGGGGAGAGGGAGGGGGGAGGGAGAGGGGGGAGGGAGAGGGAGAGAGAAAGAGAGGAGAGAGAGGGAGGGGGAGGAGGGAGGGGGAGAGGGAGAGGGGGAGAGACAATGCATAAGAATTTATTCAAAGCACATTTTGAAAGTATACAGCGACAGCATGCACAGGCCATTTTCACACCAGTGTTGAATTAGTTCACATTAACAATCAAAGTTAAAATTTAAAGCAGAGAATTTCAGAATTTTATCAAAATGAGGGAGAGAGACAGATACAGAGAAAAAGAGAACAAACAGACAGATGGCCAAAGAGAAGACAAATCTTATTCTTCAGATCCCAAACCCTTGTCCTTTCAAGTTGATCCATAGTTTTCTTTTCTGCCGCCCTAATTGGTGGCTGGTGTTTTGAGTGGCGCATACCTGGCAGGGAAGGTCTGTAGGTGGTTGTACGCCAGGTGCAGCACCCGCAGGTGGGTGTGGCCGGTCAGCAGGGGGACACACTTCTCGGTCAGGCGGTTGTTGGTGAGGTAGAGCTCCTGCAGGATGCTCTGGCTCTCTTCCGATAGGCTGGAGGGGGGCAGGCTCTCCAGCTTATTGGCCGAAGCATTCAGGCACCGCAAGCTGAGGAGGAAGAGGGGACGCGGCGTCACTCTTCGTCCCACGGAGACCCGCAGCGCTAACGAGCCGCAGCCGCTCCAGAGAGACAGGAAGTGGACCCCCGAAACCGCCCCGAAGCGGACGGCGTTCCTCAGACGCCGCGGTCGGTCGAGAGCGCCAAAATTAATTGTCATGGCAACAAAAACTGGGTGGAAACCACCAGCAAAAAATGTAGCTCCACCCATTTTTGTTACCATGACAATTCATTCTCCCGTCACTAGGCAATACATAACCGGCTGTAGCGTCACCCTGTGGGTCCAGTGGACCGGCGGTGGAGGGGTCACCTGTCGGCCTTGAGGAAGAGGTTGGACGGCAGCTCCAGCAGCTGGTTGTGCTGGAGGTCCAGGACCTCGATCTGCATGCGCTCCAACCTTTCCGGAAGCCTCCGCAGCCAGTTATGGCCCAGCAGCAGCTTCCGCAAACTACTGCTGCAGAACAGCCTGCGACAGGGAGAGAGAGAGAGAGAGAGAGGGGGTTAGAGAGGGGGGGAGAGAGAGAGAGAGAGAACGGGTTAGAGAGGGGGGGAGAGAGAGAGAACGAAAGAGAGAGAGGGGGGAGAGAACAAGAAAGAATGAGTTAGAGAGAGAGAGAGAGAGAGGGATGAAAGAATGAGTTTGAGCGAAAGAGGGAAGGAGACAGGCAGATAGATAGATAGATAGACAGAGAGAGGGAGAGGGAGAGATAGCAGCATGTTCTCTCCAGCTGATTAAGGAGGGGTTTTCCTTCACAGACTCATTACCATCACAGTCTGGTCTTTGTCCCACCACTGTCAGGGACCGTGAATTACACAGACTAACGATCTGTCTTCCAATAACTATTACTGCAAGTGCCGTTTAATAACTATAATTAAATATGCATGCGATCG
The DNA here is from genome assembly GCF_013347855.1 of Anguilla anguilla. NCBI lineage: Eukaryota > Metazoa > Chordata > Actinopteri > Anguilliformes > Anguillidae > Anguilla > Anguilla anguilla. The sequence continues at coordinate 64,412,558 of NC_049204.1, forward strand.
TTTATTAAAATGCCTACTATTACATTTCATTAAGCGCAGCGCCGTGGCAACATTTACACAACAGCCGTATTTACATCATTTCACTCCAACAGACCACAACGAACCGAAAAGCAAACAGACTAGACACTAGGAGAAATGAGTGGAACGAGGGAGATAAGAGTCACAGAAAAGGGAGGAGAAAGGGATGGAGGGAGGCAGGGAGAGAGAGAGACAGAGAGAGACAGGGACACAAAACAAGGCGGAGCAGGGTTGCCAGTTTCGTCCGTAAGTACAGCGAGTTTTCTGCAGTTCTCCTGGGGTCTGGCCAGGAGGCTTTGCTTGTGAAAACAGCCACTCTGTGCCCCCCCCCCCCCGGAATGATCTAGAGAGACACGCTCCGTTTCACACGGAGGAGAAAGGGGGTGTGGAAATGTGAAAATGAAACGCCCCCCCCGGAGGGCTGCGTGATAAATCTGCACCCGGGGGACCGTCCAGGACGGAGTGACCCTGTAAGTTTCGATCCGCCCGCCCCCGACCGCGGAGTGGAGCTTGCAGCACCTCAGCAAACAATCGCAGACGACCTCACACACAAGCGCGGAGGTACAGTGACCATCACAGACCATAAAAAACTTATACTGAGTAGGATGACTATTACAGACCCTTTAATACACAAACACACAATAAAAACAACCACCACACACACACACGCGCACACACGTGCACACACACACACAAGCCTGCACGTGCACACTCGTGCACACGCACACAGCTGTGTGAAAGCCGCTCCAAGCTAGAGGCTGTTCTTAAAGGCTCCGCCCCAGGGCCCTGTGATCTCTTAAAAACAGGAAGAGAGAAACGCAGAGAGAACAGAGGCAGCCCTGCCAGAAACCCAGATCATCACCCGCAGATGAAATCCCTCATCCCGACAGCACAGCGAAACACAGTGTGTATGTTTGTGTGTGTGTGTGTGTGTGCAGAAAACACAGCCGACTGCAATTCTATTTTCTAACTGGGGTACGGGGGTAGAGTGCTGGATCGGCCAGGGAACAGGACCGGCGCGGACAAACAGACAGGTAGAGAGAGAGAGAGAGAGAGAGAGAGAGAGAGAGAAACATATGGTGGAGGGAGAGAGGGAGAGAGAGGGAGAAGTGCTGTCGCAGCAATGAGAGAATGAGAAAAGAGTGCTGTGAGAGAGAGAGAGCAAGAAAGAGAGAGCGAGAGAGGTGTGTGCTTCGTTCTGCTCTGCAGTTAACACACACACACACACTCAGCTGGTGTGTTCTTTAACAAAACATACACAGCGCCGCCAAATTAGAATCACGACTTCAGACACTGAGAAACGGCTAACTCCACTGGAGGAAGGCGCTAGCCCCATTAGCTGTTAGCATAAAACACTCACGCACGCACACGTTGCGGTGAGCAGGGGGTGTGAACAAACTGTGGAAAGAGCAGCAAAAGGAAAAAAAAAAACTGCCCTTTAATTTCAAACGTTACCCAAATCAGAGCAGGACTGAATGGGGGAATTAAGGGGCAGAGTTTCCCCTCCTGAAGAAGAGCCATTGCTGTTCTTTGTTGCCGGGGAGATGGGACGGCTCCACAACAGACACCTGGCTCTCCATTGTCACGGCGACGCCCTTCGGTGACCTTTTGTCCAGATGGGTTTGGGGAGGAGGGGGACGGGGTCTCAATTTACAGCATACTGTCCTGCGACAGCTAGCTCAGCAGGGCTGTGTTTGTGTGTGTGTGTGTGTGAGAGAGTGCACGCATGTGTGTGTGTGTGTGTGTCTGTGTGTTGAGAGGTATGGTTGTGCATGCGTATGTGTGTCCGTGAGTGTGTATTGGGAGATAGTGTTGTGACTGTGTGTGTGCGTGCGTGTGTGTGCGTGCGTGCGTGAGTGTGTGTGTGTGTGCGTGCGTGTGTGACTGTGTGTGTGTGCGTGTGTGTGTGTGTGCGTGCCTGTGTGTACATACTGAACACAATGCACTAAAAGTACAACATGACCGCTTTTCTGAGAAGTGCTGTGTGAATAAACACAGAGGTCAGCTGAGTGTGCCGTGTTCCCTCAACGCCTCATCCAGAGGAACTACAGACCCCATGTACCTCAAACCGACTTTCAAACAACCTTAAACAAACCTTACAGCGACCTTACATCAACCTTCAACAAACCTTACAGCGACCTTATATCAACCTTAAACAAACCTTACAGCGACCTTACATCAAACTTCAACAAACCTTACAGCGACCTTATATCAACCTTAAACAAACCTTACAGCGACCTTACATCAACCTTCAACAAACCTTACAGCGACCTTATATCAACCTTCAACCAACCTTACAGGTACCTCAAACCAACCTTCAACAAACCTTACAGCGACCTTATATCAACCTCAAACAACCTTCAACAAACCTTACAGCGACCTTACATCAACCTTAAACCAACCTTACAGCTATAGCGGCTGAGTGGGGGGGGGGGGAGTGGAGCGGTTGAGTGGGTGAGTTAGGAAGGAGGGGGGGAGGGGGAGGTTGAGTGAGACACAGAGGGGCTTGTGGGGGGGTACAGGGAGGGTGGGGGTCGGGACTCACCCGATGGGCAGCTCGCAGATGTGGTTATGGCTGACGTCCAGCACCTCCAGCTTCTTGCTCTCACACACCCAGTCCGGAAGGCTCTCCAGCCTGTTCCTGCAACAACACCAAGGGGAGGGGGGAAGGGGAGGAGTCAAACCACCCTGCTGACCAATAATATCAAATCTCAACCAGTGGCAGGGTCAGAGAGGTCACCTCGCGGGGGGGGCGGGCGAGGGGGGGGGGTTGGAGATCGCCTTTCAGGTCTTTTGTTTTGACGCGGGGCCCTTACCTGGAGACGTCCATGTAGGTCAGGTTACCCGGAACAGGATACACCTCCAGCTGGCTGATTTCTGCGGGAAGGAGAAACACAGGCCCAGAGTGAGGAGGAGACAGAGTGCAGTGACACCGCTGCTGGGCACGCTCACGGGGCACGCTCACTGGGCACACTCACGGGGCACGCTCACAGGGCACGCTCACGGGGCACGCTCACAGGGCACGCTCACTGGGCACGCTCACTGGGCACGCTCACTAGAGATCCCTGTGGTTGCAGTGGACGGGAATATAATACAGGAAGAAGATATTAGGAAGTAAGAAGTGAGTGACAGAGGGAGTGAGACCGTGATGAAATAGAAATTAAAAATGGGAGTCAGAAATTCAGAAGGCGTTAGGCTTTGAGGGTGATAGGGTACAAGTGTGTTAGGGTGCAAGTGTGTTAGGGTGTAAAGGTGTTAGGATGTAAAGGTGTAAGGGTGTCAGGGTGAGAGTGTTAGGGTGTTAGGTGTCAGGGTCCTCACATTTGTTTACAGGCATTTAGCAGACGCTCTTATCCAGAGCGTCTTACGTTGTATCCAATTACACAGATGGATACATACTGAAGCAATGCAGGTTTAAGTACCTTGCTCAAGGGTACAGCGGCAGTGACCTACCGGGGGAATCGAACCTGCGACCTTCAGGTTACAAGACCAGCTCCTTAACCATTAAACCACACTGCCGCCCTTACACCACACTCACCGTTAGAGGAGGCGTACAGGCCCTTGAGCAGCGCCCCTCCCGCGCTCAGGGAGCTGAGCCGGTTCCTCTCGCAGTGCAGCACCTCCAGCCTGGGGAACAGCGAGGCGTCCAGCTGCTGCAGCTGGTTGTCCCGCAGGTCCAGGTGGGTCACGTGACACAGGAGCTCCGCCTCCTCCGGAACCACAGTTTGGATCTTATTCAGCCTGGTAGGGGCGGGGGAAAGGGGGTCAGCGATGGCAAGCATGCACCCCCCCCACACACACACACATGCTCCATCATACATACACATACACACCTACACACACACACACACACGCTCCATCATACATACACACACCTACACACACACACACACACACGCTCCATCATACATACACACACCTACACACACACGCGCTCACACAAACACACACACGCTCCATCATACACACACAGACAGACACACACGGTCACACAGACAGACACACGCTCCATCACACACACAAACACACACATGCTCCATCAAACACACACACACACACACGCTCCATCATACATACACACACACACACTCACACACACACACACGCTCCATCATACATACACACACCTACACACACACACACACACACACACACTCTGCGCCCTAGCGTATGATAACAGCTCATCTCTCTCCCTCCCCTGCTCTTGTTCATTTCAGCACTCGATGAACTCAATCCATCAATCCTGTGACAAAGTCAATTTGACATTTACGTTCCTGGCGCTGGGATTTCACAGACGGTGAATTAAAAGGTGTCTGGGGCGCGCACCAGATATTTAAGGCACAGGGGAGCCAGCGAAAATGAAGCCGAAATAAGCTTCGCTCCTCAAAGCAAAACGGGAGGTGCATTTATTCTGACCTGCGAAGCAACCACCCCCCCCCCCCCACCCCAAATCAAACCAACCAGCCCCAGTGCTGGCTGAGATATGTCAGTTAATAAGGTGACTGATTCAGTTCAACATTAGTTGAACTGCCTTTCCAAACAATCAAACAGGACAAACAGGACAAATCTCAGGCTGGTCCACTTCAAACAAGCCAACACAAACCAACTGATAGGCGGAAGACCACTATCACTGACTCTCTAGGTCATGAAGGAGTTGTCTATCAGTGACACTGAGAGGACGTTTGCCTTTAATGGTGGTTGTGGAATCACGCCCTTGTGATGAGGAAGGGTACTGGGGTCCTGTATCTCCAGTTTGACTCATGACAGAAGAAGGTCAGATAAGGTTCTGTTGAGCCTGTTTTTTTTTGTTTGTTGTTTTTTGTTCCTACAGAGTTAATGATCTGTGCATCTGTAAGCATTCACAACAGAGACTGAGGGAGAGGGAGAGGGAAGGCTTTAGATCCTATTAGAAATGTAGAAGTGTGTATGTGTGTAAGTGTATGTGAGCGAGCGTGTGTGTGTGTGAGGGTCAGCGTGTGTGTGTGTGTGTATATATATGTGTGTTTATATAAGTGTGCGTGCGTGTGTATATGTGTGTGTGTGTGTGTATAAGTGTACGTGCGAGTGAGCGTATATGTGTGTGTGTATATAAGCGTGTGTGTGTGTGTGCATGCGTGAGTGTGTGTGTGTGTATATAAGCGTGTGTGTGTGTACAATCCAGCGTGTGTGTGTGTGTATATAAGTGTACGTGCGAGCGCGCGTATATGTGTGTGTGTGTGTGCGCGTACGTGTGTGTGTGTACGATCGAGCGTGTGTGTGTGTGTGCGTACCTCAGGTCCACCTGCTTGGCTCGGACGTGGCGCAGACGCGGCAGGTCCAGGCAGCTCAGGTTGTTTCCCGCCATGCACAGCCTCTCCATGGCGACCAGCCGGTGCAGCACGGGCGGCAGCTGGCCGAACTGGTTGAAGGACAGGCCCAGGTAGCCCAGCTGCTGCAGGTCGCCCAGCTCCGGGGGCAGGGTCCGGACGCTGTTCCCGTCCAGGAGGAAGATCTGCAGGCTGGGGGGGGGGGGGGGGGGGGGGGGGGGGAGACATTAATCCTGATCTCGATGGTCATGGCGCTCTTACTCTACAGCAGTGGTCTCCAGCCCTGGTCCTGGAGAGCTGCAGGGTCTGCTGGTTTTTGTTTTCACCTTAAAATCTGCACCCAGCTGAGATCCAAGACACCAGGTGAGTTGAGTTAACTGTGTAATCAACTGCTCTCATTGATTCATGAAGTGCAGAGTCACTATGAGAACCAGCGGACCCCAGAGCTCTCCAGGACCAGGACGGTGGCGTACAGGGCCCCGCTGGGAGACGGGACAGGGCGGGACCCTGAGGGTCACTGTAAAACTTTATCTCGCTCACTTCCGTTTCCGATTTGCGCAGTACCGCTTCTCAGAGAAGGGCTTCCCCCTTTACCCTGCCCTTTGTGGGCTTCACACACACACACACAGAGACACACACACACGGACATACAGACATACACACACACACACACACAAAATATCAATAAAAAATAAATAATAATAATACTTAAAGATCACGAGTAATTCGCTAAACCCGAGCTAGCCTTCGGACGCGATCAGAAATCAGCACAAACTGCCTCAGTCGGGAAGTCTGGGCCTGTTCCAGCGTCTCTTATCTAACAGGCAGCTCCTGTGACGGCGTGTGCTGATATGAGGGCCTGCACTTCACCAGCACGGCTCAGCCTTCAGCTCGGTCCTCTGATGTGCTTCCAAACTGTACGGGAGCAGTGACGTTTGTTTGCCTCAAGGCCTTAAACTGCCATACCAGTGACCGCCAGTAGAGGGGGAACTGCAGCAACCTGTTCCCTGTGTAAGTCAGCATGGGAATTTAACAGGGTTCCAGACATTTCTCCTAGTTCAAACCAGCACGGAGCAAAGGAGAAGGATGTAGGAAGGACTCTGCTTCTGTACACACACGCACGCACGCACGCACGCAAACACACACGCACACACACGCACGGACATACACACACATGCGCACACGCACACGCACACACAATGCGATTCTGCAGACACAGTCCTGTGTTCCTGACCCTTGACCCCTGACCCCTGACCCTTCACACTCACTTGTGCATGGCCCCCACGGCGCTGGGCACGCAGGTCAGGTAGTTGCAGGAGAGGTTGACCTCGGTCAGGGTGGGGATGTCGCAGACGGCCTCGGGGAACTCTCCCAGGTGGTTATTGGACAGGTTGAGGCTTCTCAGCTTGGAGAACCTGGCGGGAAAAAGGACCAATCAGGGCGAGGGAAAAACACACATGACCACGGGCTGCACGGAGAGCAGGTGTGACAGAGAAATTAAAAAAAATACTGCGGTTTTGGCGACAATAAAACAGAGAAAACAACCTCAAGTCTTTTCAGTCTTGGGTCTATTTTGTCCTTAGAGTGGAAGTGTGTGCTTGTGAGGACAGGAAGAGGAGAAGCCGGAAGGCTGTTTAGACGCTTTTTTTTCCAGAGAGCTGGTCTAACCCGCCCAAGCTCCTCCAGTAAGAGAAAGAGGAAAAGTCTCTTCCTGTTGGAAAGGCACCAGTCATTGGCTCCCTGTGGGGCCCCCGGCCAATAGGAAGGGTCACAGGCCCGAGGCAAAGGGCCAG